>NC_053028.1:168326447-168533150 GCF_003073215.2 Triticum urartu | reverse complement strand
ACGTATATTGTTATGCGGTTTGACCGATAAAGATCTTCATAGAATATGTAGAACCAATATGAGCATCCAGGTTCCGCTATTGGTTACTGACCGGAGACGTGTCTCGGTCATGTCTACATAGTTCTCGAACCTGTAGGGTCCGCACGCTTAAAGTTCGGTGACGATCGTAATTAGGGTTTTTGTGTTTTGATGTACCGAAGGTTGTTCGGAGTCCCGGATGTGATCACGGACAAGACGAGGAGTCTCTAAATGGTCGAGACATAAAGATTGATATATTGGAAGCCTATATTTGGATATCGGAATCATTCCTGGTGAAATCGGGATTTTACCGGAGTACCGGGGGGTTACCGGAACCCCCCCGGGGGTTAATGGGCCTACATGGGCCCTAAGGGAGAAGAGGAGGGCCGGCTAGGGCAGGCCACGCGCCCCCTCCCCCTAGTCCGAATAGTACAAGGAAGGGGGGGGGGCGCCCCCCTTTCCTCTTTCCCCCTTCCCCTTTCCTTCTTCAACAAGGCAAGAGGGGGGAGTCCTACTCCCGGTGGGAGTAGGACTCCTCCAGGCGCACCCCTAGGGGCCGGCCGCACCTCCCCCCTCCCTCCTTTATATACGGGGCAAGGGGGCACCCCATGACACACAAGTTGATCTTCGTGATCGTTCCTTAGCCGTGTGCGGTGCCCCCTTCCACCATATTCCACCTTGGTCATATCGTAGCGGTGCTTAGGCGAAGCCCTGCGTCGGTTGAACATCATCACCGTCATCATGCCGTCGTGCTGATGAAACTCTCCCTCAACACTCAGCTGGATCGAAGCTCGAGGGACGTCACCGAGTTGAATGTGTGCAGAACTCGGAGGTGCCGTACGTTCGGCACTTGGATCGGTCGGATCGGGAAGACGTACGACTACTTCCTCTACGTTGTGTTAACGCTTCCATTGCCGGTCTACGAGGGTACGTAGACAACACTCTCCCCTCTCGTTGCTATGCATCACCATGATCTTGCGTGTGCGTAGGAATATTTTTGAAATTACTACGTTCCCAACAAAAACCACATCTAAACAGAGGCCAGATGAATTATGTATTACTAAGAAGGAGCAAAAAGCAAAGAACAAAAATAAACTTGGGTTGCCTCCCAACAAGCACTATCGTTTAACGCCCCTAGCTAGGCATGATGATTTCAATGATGCTCACATAAAAGATAAGAATTGAAACACAAAGAGAGCACCATGAAGAATATAACTAGCACATTTAAGCCTAACCCACTTCCTATGCGTAGGGATTTTATGAGCAAACAACTTATGGGAACAAGAATCAACTTGCATAGGAAGGTAAAACAAGGATAACTTCAAGATTTTCAACACATAGAGAGGAAACTTGATATTATTGCAACTCCTACAAGCATATATTCCTCCCTCATAATAAATTTCAGCAGCATCATGAATGAATTCAACAATATAGCCATCACATAAAGCATTCTTTTCATGATCTACAAGCATAGAAGTTTTATTACTCTCCACATAAGCAAATCTATTCTCATCAATAGTAGTGAGAGAAAACTCAATGTAAGTGCATCTAGTGCCCCTTAGTGATTTTGGTGTATTGAAGACTTATAGGTTAAGGGATTAATGTGTTTATGAGTGTACATAGGACTGTAAGTCTATCAGGAGTTTGATATTTAAAGAGAAAGTCGACCTCTAAAAATGAAGTTCTTCGACTGAAGACTTTGAATTTCTGAAGACTTTCTGAAGACTTTGAAAGTGAAGAAATTGGTGTGACCTTGAAGACTTGGCATTCATTCGAGGAACATGAAGCGTGAAGACTTTTGTTTTCGTAGTTTCATTTTCTCTTTCTTGAGTCATAGGAAACACCGTACTGTTAAAGGGGGTCGATGAAATACTAAGGAAAAATTTCCATGTGATGCTCAACTCAAAATCCTACACCTACCAATCCCTTCGAGTGAAGCCATTGGAAATCTCATACAGTTCAGTCATATTCTTCAGTGATAGAGATGAAGTTCTTCTGGTCTCTAAGGAATTTGTTCTGACTGAGGAGTTAGGAATTCACCAGTGCAGATTGCCTACACAATGAGGAACATGATAGCCCTGAGGAATTTGATACTCAAATTTCCGACCGTTGCTGTGCTATGCGCCAGCTGTCCCAAAATATCTACCCACCTAACGGTCATATCATTGAAGGGCATTTATGTCTTATCATGTCGGGCTGCTCCCTAGGCTATAAATAGCTGCCCCCTACAACCACTAGCTGGTTGGCTACTCCGAGAGAAACGGACACTTGTCATTTGAGAGCATCCCATCCTCCGAGTACTTTGAGCGAAAATCATCAAGTGAGGAAAACCCAAACCCAAACACCTACAAACCCAGAGTGATTGAGCATCACTGAAGAGATTGATCCTGCGTGGATCCGACGCTTGTTACCTTTGTAGACTGTGCTTCTTCTAGACGGTTAGGCGTCATGGTCTAGAGCATCCAAGAGGAATTGTGGATCGCCGAGTGACCAAGTTTGTGAAGGTTCGGAAGTCACCTGAAGACTTACCACGAGTGATTGGGGGTGGTTTGTGTGACCTTAGCTCAAGGATAATACGGTAGGACTGTGTGTTCGGGACTGTGTGTCCTTAGGTTTAAATACCTAGCCGCTCCAACCAGACATACAACTGAGACAGCAGTTGGAACTGGTCTACCAAATCATTATCTTCACGAAGCTCACTGGTTCTATTTCCTCAACTCTTTCATTTCCTCATAACTGTGTTGAGTGCTTGTTCGTATCTGTGTTTGAAGACTTTGACTGAAGACTTTCTCAATTTCCTCAGTTCAATTTCTTCAGTCTGTTTGTCTTCATCCTGTGTTATCCTGTGTTTACGCTATCTGTACTCTGTGCTTGTCTTCATTTCATCATGATGACTATGCTTGTGTTCTTTTATGTTTACTTTTGAGTACTTATTCCGCTGCTAGTAGTTCTTCGCTAAGGAATTTCCTCACCTGCAAATTCCTCAGTGAAGAATTCAGAAAAATCGCCTATTCACCCCCCTCTAGTCAATATAACACACTTTCAATTGGTATCAGAGCAATGTACTCCCTTGTTCTATGTGATTTTGGTTTAACCGCCTGGAGTTTTAGTTATGTCGACCGCGGGTATGATCAAGGTCTCTGCTCGGTGTCCTACCTTCGATGGGACAGACTACCCCTACTGGAAAAATAAGACGCAAATGCATCTTGCGGCAATTGATAACGATCTCTGGTATGTTGTGGAAAATGGTGTTCCCTCAGTCACACCTTCTCTGAATGCTGCTGATGTGAAGTGATTTAAGGAACTCGACTGTCAAGCGAAGAATATCATATGTGGCCATCTGAGCAAAGGACAGTATGGAAGAGTGAGTGCTTTGGAAACTGCTAAGCTTATCTGGGATAGGCTGTCCAAAATCAATGAAGGAGTCTCAACACAACGTGACTCTCGAGTTGATGTTCATCACAATCTCTTCAACCGTTTCAAAAGACTCGACAATGAAAATGTTCAGCAGATCTTCGATCGCCTCACTGACATCTCAAATGAGCTTCAAGCACTTGGTGCCACTGACATCAGCGATCATGAGGTGGTGAAGAAATTTCTGAGATCGCTTGATTCCTCATTTGATACTCTGGCATTGATGATACAAGAACATGCTGATTACAAGTCACTTGATCTTGCTGATATCCTCAAGAGCCTAAATACTCATGAGTTCCAGCTTGCTGAGAAGAGAGATCTCTATGGTTCGAGCTATGGCAGATCACGTGCCCTGAAGGCCAAGGCAGTGTCTGAGTCTGAAGATGAAGATTCTGGTAGCAGCCTTGGTGATCCTGAAGAACTGAGCCATGAGCTAGCACTACTCGTGAAGAAATTCTAGAAGTTCTCAAGACGTGGTCGCTTTGGAAAATCCCCAAGGAGCATTGATTCCTCATCCAGTGACTACAAGAAGAGGCTTTGTCACAAATGCAAGAAACCTGGACACTATATTCAAGATTGTCCTCAGTGGGAAAAGGAATCAAAGAAGAAGAAATACAAGGATTACAATTCTGATGATGCGAAGAAAAAGAAGAAAACCTCAAAATCTTCATCATCAAAATCCTCGAAGTCTTCGTCTTACAAGAAGAGCAGCTCCAAGAAGGCTCGGGCGTTCATTGGCAAGAAAATGGACTCTGAGGCTGAATCTGAGGAACATGAGGAAGAGGAGGCATCTGAGGAGTCTGAGTCTGGTGTGGCGAGCCTGGCTCTCTCTACTGCTTTTGTCAGCAAGTCCATCTTCAACTCTAAAGAAAATGGCTTCACCAACACGGCTGATGGAAAAAATGATGACTACGCTCCCACCTATTGCTTCATGGCAAAAGGTGCCAAGGATGATCAACCCAAAGCCACTGAGTGGGTCCTCGATAGTGGATGTACAAATCACATGACTGGTGACAAGAATCTATTGATGGATGCTCCCTTATCACCATCGCATCTGAAGCATATCAACTTCGCTGACAAAGGCAAAAGTCAGGTATTGGGTCTAGGTAAGGTTGCGATCACAAAGGATCAACACATGGACAAATTCATGCTTGTCGACTCCTTAGGATACAATCTCATGTCTGTCTCAATGCTTTGCGATCTTGATATGGTTGTTGTCTTTGGCAAGTACCGTTGTGTTGTGGTTATGGAAGCTGACATTTCCAAAGTCTTCGAAGGCTTTAGGAGAGGAGACCTGTATATTGTTGATTTCTCAACAGGACCACAACCAGGCGGCTGCCTACTTGCAAAAGCTTCAGAAGGCTGGCTCTGGCATCGACGACTTGATCATGCAGGCATGAGGAATTTGCACACGCTTGCTGTAGCGACCAGACCTCAAACAGTCTGATCTCTGTGCTCCGGTGTCATCCCTGGATCAGTAATGCTGACACCACACAGTACTCAGAGGATTTATAGCAGAGTAGCAATCACACACTTATTACATCAAGTGTCTCAAAAGAGAACTTATTACAATAAATATGGCTTAAGGCCATCTAATAACGATAACAGCAGAAGGCTTGGAAGATAAGTGAGTCCATCCACTCCAACGGCATCACTGAGTATAGAACCACGACCTAAAAACTCCTTAATCGTCGTCTGAAAAGTCTGCAACATTAACGTTGCAGCCCGAAACGGGTCAGCACATGGAATATGCTGGCAACGTCACACATAGAGAGTAATGGAATGAAATAGCTATACTATATGCATATTTGGCTGGTGGAAAGCTCTATGGTTACAATTTTGCGTAACGCCAATTTTTCCCTACTTCAAAGGAATAGATTTAATTACTATCATGGTGGTTGTTAAACATTGAGAATGGTTGACAGCATTCTCAATCCCAATTAAGCATCATCATTAAACATAACCCAACAAAATTAATTTAGAGTAACATGTTGAGATTCACATGAAAATCCAAGTACTAGATACTCAAGATTGTCCATAACCGGGGACACGGCTAACCATGATTAGTTTATTACACTCTGCAGAGGTTTGCGCACTTTTCCCCACAAGACTCGATCGCCTCCGTTTGGTTTCTCGCACTACATCGTGTTTGAGAAGATGGATGACCGAGACATAGTCTTTCAGAAGCGCTAGCACCTTACGATCGGGTAGACCGTACCACCTACATCCCCTACATCTGCTAGTCTACCACTGTAAGAGTTCGCTTGACTTATTCAACTATGCTAGAGCCCATAATAGCTTGTGGCTGCACACAGAAGTTTCTAGTATGAATAGTCTCATGATCCCTTTGAGCCTGGGTGGCGGTCCAAAAGAAAACAGGCAAGTCCTGGAATACCTAGGTGCCTCAATCCACCCAGATGTGTTTTTAAGTTGCCACCTTAGATAAACCATCAATTAACAATCTCACATCTGTCATGGATATCACTCACCCAATCCACGTCTACTAGCACAGCATGGCATAATAAGCAAACGTAGAAGTAACTCCTAAGGTTTGATAATAAACAGGTAATAGTTACTACCTCATCTACTTCCCATCCCACAATTTAATTAGATCCTAATCATGCAATGTGTGAGGATTGATCTAATGCAATAAAACTGGGTAGCAGAAAAGGTATGATCAAAGTGTTACTTGCCTTGCTGATGATCCGCGAAACCTAACGATTCGAACTAACAGGCGGCGCACTCCGGGTATTCTATCGCAGACAAACAAACAAGCATACAATAAGTACTCATCTAATGCACAGGTAAAACTCAAATAAGAGATATAACCAGAAGGTTCAACTTAAGAACTCCGGTTGGCAAAAAGAATCAAATCGAACGAAACAACGAAAGTCCAACGGTGAAAGAAAACAACTTCGTTCTAGTAATCTGGATCTAGGGCAAATTTTACAGTATCAAAAACTTGTTTAAGTTGGTTAAACGGATAGAGGGTTTCGAGACGAAACTCTAGGCGCTTGAATCGCCTGATTCCAATAAACAAGCGAAAAGTTAAGCTAAAACGAAAATCGGATCAGGAATCGCGATCAGAAAAATCGCGGATTTAATCCGAGAAAAGGAAAAACGACGAACGCTGAATTTTTTTTCTTTTTTTTCGGCATGGAAAACGAGGCGCGAAGAACCTCGGGCGGCGGGATCGTCGGCGGCGGCGGCTCCGGCGGCGCGCGCGGATTGAGGCGGGGTTGATGGGCTGGGGCGGCTCGGAGCGACGCTATTTAAAGGCTGCCCCCGGGCGGTGTCCCGCTCGGGTACGGCCCGAAGTCGGTTCGTTTTTTTAATTATTCCGCTCGGAAGAAAAGTAAAAAGAAATACTAAACGGACTCCAAAAATTCCGAAATAAATTTTCACGGCTTCTAAAATCAAGCCGCACAAGGTGAACATTTATTTGGGCCCTAAATGCAATTTTGAAAAACACACTTTTTTCCTAAATTCAAATAAAACACCGAAAAACTCCGAAATAAAATCTTATTTGATTTTATTATTAGATCCTCAATATTTCTTTATTTTGGGAAAGTCATTTTATTCCCCCTCTCATATTTTGTAATAGAAATAATTGATGATAAAATAAATAAAATCAAATGATCCTATTCTCAAAATTTGAGAAAACTCAAATATGAAAATAACGAAATCCCCAACTCTCTCCGTGGGTCATTGAGTTGCGTAGAATTTCTAGGATCAACCAAAATGCAAAATAAGTTATGATATGCATGATGCTCTAATGTATAACATTCCAAATTGAAAATTTGGGATGTTACAAACCTACCCCCCTTAAGATGAATCTCGCCCTCGAGATTCGGGTTGGCTAGAAAATAGGTGAGGGTGGTCTTTGAGCAAATCTTCCTCTCGCTCCCAGGTGGCTTCATCCTCCGTGTGGTGGCTCCACTAAACTTTGCAAAACTTAATAACCTTGCTGCGAGTTATTCGGGTCGCAAACTTGAGGATCTTAATTGGTTTTTCCTCGTAGGTCAAATCGTTATCCAACTGAATATTTTCCAAAGGCACTGTGTCTCTCAATGGTATGTTAGCCATCTCCGCGTGACATTTCTTTAACTGAGAAACGTGGAACACATCATGTACTCCTGACAATCCTTTGGGAAATTCCAACTTGTAGGCCACTTCTCCCATACGCTCCAAAACTCGATATGGTCCTACAAATCGTGGCGCTAACTTCCCTTTAACTCCAAAATGCTTTGTTCCCCAAAGTGGAGATACTCGAAGATAAGCTCTATCTCCGACTCCGTAAACTGTCTCCTTGTGTTTAGAATATGCATAACTCTTCTGTCTGGACTGGGCTACCTTGAGCCTATCGCGAATCAACTTCACCTTCTGTTCAGACTCTTTAATCAAGTCAGGACCAAACAACTGGCGGTCTCCAACTTCGTCCCACGACAACGTTGTCCTGCACCTCCTTCCGTACAAAGCTTCGAAAGGGGCCATCTTCAAACTGATTTGATAACTGTTGTTGTAAGAGAACTCTGCATATGGCAAATTATCGTCCCAACTAGATCCGTAATCTAGCGCACAAGCTCTCAGCATATCCTCCAAAATCTGATTGACTCTCTCGGTCTGTGCATCTGTTTGTGGATGAAAAGCTGTACTGAATTCTAGCCTAGTTCCCAAAGTTTTGTGCAACTGCTTCCAGAACTTTGAGGTAAACTGGGTTCCTCTATCTGATACGATACTCCTCGGAACTCCATGCAAACATACGATCCTGGTCATGTATATATTTGCCAACTTAGCACTTGTGTAAGTGGTCTTTACTAGGATGAAATGAGCTACTTTCGTCAATCGATCGAGTACAACCCAAATCGAGTCATAGCCTAAACGAGTCCTGGGCAATCCCGTGATAAAATCCATGCCTAGCTTATCCCACTTCCATTCGGGTATCGGCAATGGTTGTAACAATCCTGCTAGCTTCTGATGCTCTGCCTTTACTCTCTGGCATACATCACAAACTGCTACATACTCCGCAATATCCTTCTTCATTCCGGTCCACCAGAAAATATCCTTCAAATCCAAATACATCTTGGTATTTCCTGGGTGAATTGAATACGGTGAGTCGTCTGCCTCTTGCAAAATCAACTTCCTGATCTCCGGGTCATTGGGCACGTAGACACGGTCTTCAAACCATAGGGTGTCGTGCTCATCCTCATGAAATCCTTTAGCTTTTCCTGTGATCAGTTTCTCCTTTATAGCGGCAATCTCTTTGTCAGCTTTCTGAGCTTCTCTGATTCTATCCATCAAAGTTGACTGAATCTCCAATGCTGCTACATAGCCTCTCGGAACTATTTCCAAACATAGTTCACGAAGATTTTCTGCTAACTCCTTGGGTATTTCTCCCGTCATTAATGTATTGACATGGCTCTTACGGCTTAATGCGTCAGCTACTACATTAGCCTTTCCAGGGTGGTAATGCAATCTCATATCATAATCCTTGATAAGCTCCAACCATCTCCTTTGTCTGAGGTTTAACTCCTTCTGTGTGAAAATGTACTTCAAACTCTTATGATCCGTGTACACCTCACAATGATTTCCAATGAGAAAATGTCTCCATGTCTTCAATGCATGCACTACGGCTGCTAACTCCAAATCATGCGTGGCATAATTCAACTCATGAGGTTTCAGTTGTCTTGAGGCATATGAAACAACTCTCCCTTCCTGCATAAGCACTGCTCCAAGTCCTCGACGTGAAGCGTCGCAATACACCTCATAATCCTTGGTCTGGTCTAGCAAGATCAATACTGGTGAGGTAACTAAGCGTTTCTTCAACTCCTGGAAACTAGCGGTATCCTTCTTCAACAACTCAGTCATAGGCTTCGCAATCTTTGAGAAATTCCCAATAAATCTTCGGTAGTATCCTGCGAGTCCAAGAAAACTCCGGATCTCTCCAACTGTTGTTGGGGCTTCCCACTTGGTCATGGTTTCAACTTTAGCGGGATCTACTGCTATACCTTCTCCAGATATAACATGTCCGAGGAATCCTACTTCCTTCAACCAAAACTCACATTTGTTGAACTTGGCATATAATTGATGTTCTCTAAGCTTTCCAAGTACCAAACGCAAATGCTCCTTATGTTACTCTTCATTCTTCGAATAAACCAGGATATCATCAATGAAAACTACGACGAACTTATCCAAAAACTCCATAAACACTTTGTTCATCATGTTCATAAAATAGGCAGGTGCGTTAGTTAGACCAAATGACATAACGGTATACTCGTACAGCCTATACCTGGTAGTAAAAGCTGTCTTCGGAATATCCTGTTCTCGAATCTTCAACTGGTGATATCCTGATCGCAGATCGATCTTGGAAATACCTTAGCTCCTTGCAATCGATCAAACAGATCGTTGATCATTGGTAGCGGGTACTTGTTCTTGATCGTCACTTCATTCAATCCTCGATAATCTACAACCATCCTTAACGATCCATCCTTCTTCTCCACTAGAAGTACTGGCGATCCCCAAGGCGAAGAACTTGGGCGGATATATCCTTTATCCAGTAACTCCTTAATCTACTTCTTAATTTCCACCAAATCCTTTGCTGGCATCCTATATGGTCTCTTTGATATTGGACCTGTGCCTGGCAATAGCTCAATCAAAAACTCAATATCTCTATCCGGTGGCATGCCTGGAAACTCCTCTGGAAATACATCAGGAAAATCCCTTACCACTGGTACTTCCTCCTGCACAACTCCTGTTAGGCAATTTACTTGAGTTCTCTTTGGCACATGCCGGAATACATACTTGATCCTTCTCCCTTCTAGGGTGGTAAGCAAAATTGACTTACTAGCACACTCAATATTCCCTTCATACCTTGATAACCAATCCATGCCTAATATCACATCCAATCCTTGAGATTCCAATACTATTAGGTCTGAGGGAAAAACATAGTTACCAATCCTTAATGGTAACCGATAACACCGTAGACTAGCCAGATACTCTGCTCCGGGCGAGGTTACTAACATGGGTGACCTAAGGGCTATTACTGCATCGGGCTGAGCTTCAACCTCCTCCACGCTAACGTGGTTCACCTGTCCCCTGTTGAAAGGGTTCAGCTTCTTCCCAGAACTTCCATTGCTATTTCCATTTTGCAATTCAGGACATTCATTTGCATAATGTCCTGTCTTCGAACACTTAAAACAAGTGACTTGGCTTAGGTCCTTCTTGGCTGGGGTTGAGGGGTTGGTGCGGTTCTGGCCGTTGCTTCCTCCATTGCCATTTCCATTCTTGGTGCCATTGTGATTGTGTGAGCTACCTACTCCATGGGTATGCTGAAAATGTCCTCCCGGTCTAGGGGTAAAACGTGGCTTCTGCTGAGCTCCTGAATTGTACTTTCCTTGTCCATACTTCCTCTTGTGATTCTCAATTTGCTGCTGCTTCCCTTCAATCATAAGAGCACGATCTACCAACTCCTGGTAGTTGTTGAAGGTTGCTACCATCAACTGCATGCTCAACTCATCATTCAGTCCTTCTAGAAACTTCTCCTCCTTAGCTGCATCCATAGCGACGTCATCTGGGGCATAACGTGCTAGCTTACTAAATTCCTCCACATACTGGCCAACTGTCCGTCCTCCTTGGCGCAAGTTGCGAAACTCACGCTTCTTCATGGCCATAGCTCCTGCTGAAACATGTGCAGTATGAAAAGCCTGCTGAAACTGGTCCCATGTGACAGTGTCTACTGGAAAAGTGGCTGTGAAATTCTCCCACCATGATGCTGCGGGTCCTTCTAACTAATGTGCGGCAAACTTCACCTTCTCCGCATCTGTGCATCCTGCTGTGGTCAACTCCCTAGCTGTCTTGCGGAGCCAATCATCTGCTACTATCGGCTCGGTGCTACTGGAAAACACCGGCGGATTCAGCCTAAGAAAATGGGCTAAGTGGTCAACAGGTTGTGGTGGTGGTGGTGGGTTGTTGTTGTTGTTCCCTTGATTCTGATTCTAGACTAGCAACTGCATCAGTGTGTTCTGCTGCTGGATAAACTGGGTGAGCTCCGGTGGGAAGGCAAATCCGGGGTCACGTCTTGGAGACATCTGAGGGTTTAGAAAAGATGAGATATAAGAATAGAGGGGTCTAAAGAGAAAACACTACCCATATGCACATGAGGCAAAAGCAAAAAATTCACTTCAATCAATCAAACAAGGACATACAATCGATCTAACTATCGCAAAAGTGCTCGGACTACTATATTTACATGGTGGACTACTACTACTAATGAGGTGGTCTACTAGAAATATTCTAGGGTCGTTGACTCCATGATATCTGCTCCAGCTTCATCAACATAGTCATCATCGCTACTATCTGGTTCCGAGTCGGTGCCGTCGATGTTGATGTAGTTTTCCGGGCTAATTTCCTTGGGTTCTTCGTCTTCATCTACTGGCGTAGGGCCTCCCATAAATATTCCAATCTTCTTGATCAGGTCGTCATTCTTCTCCACCAATACTTCAATTTCCTCTTCATAATCTTCACGTGTAGCCTTGAGTTCTTCCTCCAGTTCCTTGATTCTAGTCTTAGCCTTCTTCAGATCTATCATGTCGGCGCACATTTGGTTCTCCTGTCGTTGAATGTGCTGATTTAACTCCTGGATAAAAGCTGCGATTGATCTATCCTTCCTGGTGCTGATCATCTCCCAGTGTTCATCTCGGCGCCCACAAATCTGGAAGATAGTATCCTTGAGATCCTTGCGGTAGACTTCTCCAATGTGTCCCATGGCGATGTGAGCTGCCATGCTCTTTCCTAGACTCCAAGTTGGTGCATCAAAAGAAAACTCTATGGGCTCAGTGACTGGCATGAACGTCCTTCCTGGAACTTGAACTTGAATCATCCAGCGCTCTTCTTCAGGTAAAGTGGCGTTGTAGGTTCCCATGAAGCTTGGTACTCCTATATTCATGTATCTAGTGACTTCCTTCAAGTGGCGTCCAAAGGGTGTATCTTCATCCGGTTGCGTGAACTTGTTCCTTGTATCCGCCATCCTAAAGAATAGAAAAGATGAGAGGTCAGAAGAGAAGAGAGTGAATAGTGATCTAGGTCTTTAGCTCAGTGGTCATGTCCTACAGTCAGCGTGTGCTCTGATACCATCTCTGTAGCGACCAGACCTCAAACAGTCTGATCTCTGTGCTCCGGTGTCATCCCTGGATCAGTAATGCTGACACCACACAGTACTCAGAGGATTTATAGCAGAGTAGCAATCACACACTTATTACATCGAGTGTCTCAAAAGAGAACTTATTACAATAAATATGGCTTAAGGCCATCTAATAACGATAACAGCGGAAGGCTTGGAATAAGTGAGTCCATCAACTCCAACGGCATCACTGAGTATAGAACCACGACCTAAAAACTCCTTAATCGTCGTCTGAAAAGTCTGCAACATTAACGTTGCAGCCCGAAACGGGTCAGCACATGGAATATGCTGGCAAGGTAACACATAGAGAGTAATGGAATGAAATAGCTATACTATATGCATATTTGGCTGGTGGAAAGCTCTATGGTTATAGTTTTGTGTAAAGCCAATTTTTCCCTACTTCAAAGGAATAGATTTAATTATTATCATGGTGGTTGTTAAACATTGATAATGGTTGACAGCATTCTCAATCCCAATTAAGCATCATCATTAAACATAACCCAACAAAATTAATTTAGAGTAACATGGTGAGATTCACATGAAAATCCAAGTACTAGATACTCAAGATTGTCCATAACCGGGGACACGGCTAACCATGATTAGTTTATTACACTCTGCGGAGGTTTGCGCACTTTTCCCCACAAGACTCGATCGCCTCCGTTTGGTTTCTCGCAGTACATGGTGTTTGAGAAGACGGATGACCGAGACATAGTCTTTCAGAAGCGCTAGCACCTTACGATCGGGTAGACCGTACCACCTACATCCCCTACATCTGCTAGTCTACCACTGTAAGAGTTCGCTTGACTTAGTCAACTATGCTAGAGCCCATAATAGCTTGTGGCTGCACACGGAAGTTTCTAGTATGAATAGTCTCATGATCCCTTTGAGCCTGGGTGGCGGTCCAAAAGAAAACAGGCAAGTCCTGGAATACCTAGGTGCCTCAATCCACCCAAATGTGTGTTTAAGTTGCCACCTTAGATAAACCATCAATTAACAATCTCACATCTGTCATGGATATCACTCACCCAATCCACGTCTACTAGCATAGCATGGCATAATAAGCAAACGTAGAAGTAACTCCCAAAGGTTTGATAATAAACAGGTAATAGTTACTACCTCATCTACTTCCCATCCCACAATTTAATTAGATCCTAATCATGCAATGTGTGAGGATTGATCTAATGCAATAAAACTGGGTAGTAGAAAAGGTATGATCAAAGTATTACTTGCCTTGCTGATGATCCACGAAACCTAACGATTCGAAGTAACAGGCGGCGCACTCCGGGTATTCTATCACAGACAAACAAACAAGCATACAATAAGTACTCATCTAATGCACAGGTAAAACTCAAATAAGAGATCTAACCAGAAGGTTCAACTTAAGAACTCCGGTTGGCAAAAAGAATCAAATCGAACGAAACAACGAAAGTCCAACGGCGAAAGAAAACAACTTTGTTCTAGTAATCTGGATCTAGGGCAAATTTTACAGTAGAAAAAACTCATTTAAGTTGGTTAAACGGATAGAGGGTTTCGAGACGAAACTCTAGGCGCTTGAATCGCCTGATTCCGATAAACGAGCGAAAAGTTAAACTAAAACAAAAATCGGATCAGGAATCGCGATCAGAAAAATCGCGGATTTAATCCGAGAAAAATAAAAATGACGAACGCTAATTTTTTTTCTCTTTTTTTCGGCACGGAAAACGAGGCGTGATGAACCTCGGGCGGCGGGATCGTCGGCGGTGGCAGCTCCGGCGGCGTGCGCGGATCGAGGCAGGGCTGATGGGCTGGGGCGGCTCGGGGCGGCGCTATTTAAAGGCTGCCCCCGGGCGGTGTCCCGCTCGGGTACGGCCCGAAGTCGGTTCGTTTTTTTAATTATTCCGCTCGGAAGAAAAGTAAAAAGAAATACTAAACGGACTCCAAAAATTCCGAAATAAATTTTCACGGGCTTCTAAAATCAAGCCGCACAAGGCGAACATTTATTTGGGCCCTAAGTGCAATTTTGAAAAACACACTTTTTTCCTAAATTCAAATAAAACACCGAAAAACTCCGAAATAAAATCTTATTTGATTTTATTATTAGATCCTCAATATTTCTTTATTTTGGGAAAGTCATTTTATTCCCCCTCTCATATTTTGTAATAGAAATAATTGATGATAAAATAAATAAAATCAAATGATCCTATTCTCAAAATTTGAGAAAACTCAAATATGAAAATAACGAAATTCCCAACTCTCTCCGTGGGTCATTGAGTTGCATAGAATTTCTAGGATCAACCAAAATGCAAAATAAAATATGATATGCATGATGCTCTAATGTATAACATTCCAAATTGAAAATTTGGGATGTTACACTTGCGAAGAAGAAGCATGTCATTGGCATCGAAAATGTCAAATTCCTCAAGGATCACTTATGCGGAGCCTGTGAAGCTGGGAAGATGACAAAGGCTAAGCATCCAGCGAATACTATCATGACCACCACTCGTCCATTTGAATTGCTTCACATGGATCTCTTCGGTCCTAACCATTATTCTGCAGTCTCAAATGATGCATCTCTCTATGGCTTTGTTATTGTTGATGATTACTCTCGATACACATGGGTACACATTGTTACTTACAAACATGAAGTGCAGGAAGTCTTCAAACAATTTTCCTCGAGGGCTTCAACCAACTTCGGTGTGAAGATCAAGCACATTAGAAGTGACAATGGAATTGAGTTCAAGAATTATGGTCTTGATGACTATCTTGATGAACTTGGTATCACTCATGAGTTATCTGCTCCTTATACTCCTCAGCAGAATGGCGTCGTGGAGCAGAAGAACATGACTCTTGCTGAGATGGCTCGCACTATGCTTGATGAATACAAAATGCCTCATCGTTTCTGGATTGAGGCAATTGATACTACGTGCCACATCATCAATAGAGTATATCTGCACAAATTCTTCAAGAAGACTGCCTATGAACTCCTCACTGATAAGAAACCCAATGTAAGTTATTTCAAAGTCTTCGGTGCTAAATGTTCGATTAGAGATCCTCATCACAATTCAAAATTTGCACTGAAAGCACATGAAGGTTTTATGCTTGGTTACGGAAAGGACTCGCACACCTACAGAGTTTTCAACAACGTTCTTCACAAGGTTGTCGAAACTGTAGATGTGCGGTTCGATGAAACTAATGGCTCGCAAAGAGAGCACCTACCTTCTGTGATAGATGGACCAGCACCTGAGGAAACTATCAAGTTCAAGGCTACTGAGGATGTCATTCCTACCGAAGAATCTGATGAAGAATTCATTCCGGAACATGAAGAACGTCGAGCTAATGCACCTGAAGAAAATACTGAAGAAGATGGTGCTGATCAAATTCCTCAACGACAACTAGCTCATCCTCGCGTTGCAAAAGAAGTGCAAGTTGAAAAGATCATCAATGACATTAAAGCGCCAGGTCCTCTCACACGCTCAAAAGCTTCACATTTATCTAACTTTTGTGGCCGCTATGCTTTTGTCTCTATCATAGAGCCCACTAAGGTAGATGAAGCATTGATAGAGCCTGAGTGGATTCAGGCCATGCAAGAAGAATTACATCAGTTCGAGTTCAACAACGTCTGGGAACTGGTCAAACGTCCAGATCCTCGCAAGCACAATATCATTGGCACAAACTGGATCTATCGCAACAAGCAAGATGAAAATGGCCTTGTGGCAAGGAATAAGGCACGACTTGTATCTCAAGGCTACACACAGGTTGAAGGAATTGATTTCGATGAAACTTTTGCACATGTTGCTAGACTTGAGGCTATTCACATATTACTTGCTTATGCTAACCATCATGATATTACTCTATATCAAATGGATGTGAAAAGTGCATTCCTCAATGGTAAGCTTGAGGAAGAAGTATATGTTGCTCAACCCCCAAGTTTTGAAGATCCAAAGCATCTTGACAAAGTCTTCAAACTCAATAAGGCCCTCTATGGCCTCAAGCAGGCCCCTCGGGCGTGGTATGATACTTTGAAGGAATTCCTCTTGAAGAAAGGCTTCAAACCCGGTTCACTCGACCCTACGCTTTTCACTAAATCTTATGATGGTGAATTTTTTGTGTGCCAAATATATGTTGATGATATTATCTTTGGCTGTACTGACCAACGTTATAGTGATGAATTTGCCTGTATGATGAGTGAAGAATATCAAATGTCTATGATGGGAGAATTGAAATTCTTCTTAGGTCTTCAAATTCGTCAACAATGCAATGGCATATTCTTATCTCAGGAGAAATACCTCAAGGATGTACTAAGGAAATTCAGCATGCAAGATTGCAAAGGCATCCAAATTCCTATGCCCACAAATGGCCATCTGTGCACTGATGAAAATGGTATCGACTTCGATCATAAGGTATACCTCTCCATGATTGGTTATTTATTGTACTTATGTGCATCTAGGCCAGATATAATGCTTAGTGTTTCCATGTGTGCCCGATTTCAAGCCACACCGAAGGAATCACACCATAAGGCTGTGAAGCATATTCTTTGATATCTAGCTCACACACCAACACTTGGATTATGGTACCCCAAGGGCTCGGTTTTTGGTCTCATTGGATATTCTGACTCTAACTATGCTGGTGATCGTGTGGACCGCAAGTCAACATCTAGTACATGTCATTTCCTCGGACGATCTTTGGTCTGTTGGTCCTTGAAGAAACAGAATTGCGTATCACAATCTACTGCTGAAGCTGAGTCCATTGCCGCTGGTTCTTGCTGTGCTCAATTGCTATGGATGAAGCTGAAGGAAATAAGCCTTAGAGGCAATAATAAAGTTATTATTTATTTCCTTATATCATGATAAATGTTTATTATTCATGCTAGAATTGTATTAACCGAAAACATAATACATGTGTGAATACATAGACAAACATAGTGTCACTAGTATGCCTCTACTTCACTAGCTCGTTGATCGAAGATGGTTATGTTTCCTAACCATAGACATGAGTTGTCATTTGATTAACGGGATCACATCATTAGGAGAATGATGTGATTGACTTGACCCATTTCGTTAGCTTAGCACTTGATCGTTTAGTTTGTTGCTATTGCTTTCTTCATGACTTATACATGTTCCTATGGCTATGAGATTATGCAACTCCCGTTTACCGGAGGAACACTTTGTGTGCTACCAAACGTCACAACGTAATTGGGTGATTATAAAGGTGCTCTACAGGTGTCTCCGAAGGTACTTGTTGGGTTGGCGTATTTCGAGATTAGGATTTGTCACTCCGATTGTCGGAGAGGTATCTCTGGGCCCTCTCGGTAATGCACATCACATAAGCCTTGCAAGCATTGCAACTAATAAGTTAGTTGCGGGATGATGTATTATGGAATGAGTAAAGAGACTTGGCGGTAACGAGATTGAACTAGGTATTGAGATACCGACGATCCAATCTCGGGCAAGTAACATACCAATGACAAAGGGAACAACGTATGTTGTTATGCGGTCTGACCGATAAAAGATCTTCGTAGAATATGTAGGAGCCAATATGAGCATCCAGGTTCCGCTATTGGTTATTGACTGGAGACGTGTCTCGGTCATGTCTACATTGTTCTCGATCCCATAGGGTCCACACGCTTAACGTTACGATGACAGTTTGATTATGAGTTTATATATTTTGATGTACCGAAGGTTGTTCGGAGTCCTGGATGTGACCACAGACATAACGAGGAGTCTCGAAATAGTTGATACATAAAGATTGATATATTGGATGACTATATTCGGACACATGAATGGTTCCGGGAGTTATCGGATATAAAACGGAGTACTGGGGGTTACCGGAACCCCCCCGGGGGTTAATGGGCCTCATGGGCCCAAAGTGGAGCAGAGGAGGGGCGGCCAGGGCAGGCTGCGCGCCCCCTCCCCCTCTAGTCCGAATTGGACAAGGAAGGAGGGGCGGCGCCTTCCCTTTCCTTTCTCTCCTCTCTCCCTTCCTTCCCCCTCTCCTAGTTGGACAAGGAAAGCCGGGAGTAGGACTCCTCCCTGGCGCGCCTCCTCCTGGTCGGCCGCCCCTTCCCCTTGCTCCTTTATATACGGGGGCGGGGGTGCACCTCTAGACACAACAGTTGATCCTTGAGATCTATTAGTCGTGTGCGGTGCCCTCCTCCACCATAATCCTTGATAATATTGTAGTGGTGCTTAGGCGAAGCCCTTCGATAGTAGAACATCAAGATGTCACCACGCCATCGTGCTGACGGAACTCTTCCCCGACATTCTGCTGGATCGGAGTCCGGGGATCGTCATCGAGCTGAACGTGTGCTAGAACTCGGAAGTGCCGTAGTTTCGGTGCTTGATCGGTCGGGCCATGAAGACGTACAACTACATCAACCACGTTGTGCTAACGCTTCCGCTTCCGGTCTACGAGGGTACGTAGACAACACTCTCCCCTCTCGTTGCTATGCATCACCATGATCTTGCGTGTGCATAGGAATTTTTTTGAAATTACTACGTTCCCCAATAGTGGCATCCGAGCCTAGGTTTTATGCGTTGAGGTTGTGCACGAGTAGAGGATACAAATGAGTTGTAGGCGATATAAGTCATACTGCTTACCAGCATGTCATACTTTGGTTCGGCGGTATTGTTGGATGAAGCGTCCCGGACCGACATTACGCGTACGCTTACGCGAGACTGGTTCTACCGACATGCTTTGCACACAGGTGGTTGGCGGGTGTCAGTTTCTCCAACTTTAGTTGAACCGAGTGTGGCTACTCCCTGTCCTTGCGAAGGTTAAAACAACACCAACTTCACAAACTATCGTTGTGGTTTTGATGCGTAGGTAAGAACGGTTCTTGCTAAGCCCGTAGCAGCCACGTAAAACTTGCAACAACAAAGTAGAGGACGTCTAACTTGTTTTTGCAGGGCATGTTGTGATGTGATATGGTCAAAACGTGATGCTATATTTTATTGTATGAGATGATCATGTTTTGTAACTGAGTTATCGGCAACTGGCAGGAGCCATATGGTTGTCGCTTTATTGTATGCAATGTAATCGTGCTGTAATGCTTTACTTTATCACTAAGCGGTAGCGATAGTTGTGGAAGCATAATTGGCGAGACGACAACGATGCTACGATGGAGATCAAGGTGTCGCGCCGGTGACGATGGTGATCATGACGGTACTTCGGAGATGGAGATCACAAGTACGAGATGATGATGGCCATATCATATCACTTATATTGATTGCATGTGATGTTTATCTTTTATGCATCTTATCTTGCTTTGATTGACGGTAGCATTATAAGATGATCCCTCACTAAATTATCAAAGTATAAGTGTTCTCCCTGAGTATGCACCGTTGCAAAAGTTCTTCGTGCTGAGACACCACGTGATGATCGGGTGTGATAGGCTCTACGTTCAAATACAACGGGTGCAAAATAGTTGCACACGCGGAATACTCAGGTTTAACTTGACGAGCCTAGCATATAACAGATATGGCCTCGGAACACGGAGACCGAAAGGTCGAGTGTGAATCATATAGTAGATATGATCAACATATTGATGCTCACCATTGATACTACTCCATCTCACGTGATGATCGGACATGGTTTAGTTGATTTGGATCACGTGATCACTTAGAGGATTAGAGGGATATCTTTCTAAGTGGGAGTTCTTAAGTAATATGATTAATTGAACTTAAATTTATCATGAACTTAGTACCTGATAGTATCTTGCTTGTCTATGTTTGATTGTAGATAGATGGCTCGTGCTGTTGTTCCGTTGAATTTTAATGCGTTCCTTGAGAAAGCAAAGTTGAAAGATGATGGTAGCAATTACACGGACTGGGTCCGTAACTTGAGGATTATCCTCATTGCTGCATTGAAGAATTACGTCCTGGAAGCACCGCTAAGTGACAAGCCTGCTGCAGGAGCAACACCAGATGTTATGAACGTCTGGCAGAGCAAAGTTGATGACTACTCGATAGTTCAGTGTGCCATGCTTTACGGCTTAGAACCGGGTCTTCAACGACATTTTGAACGTCATGGAGCATATGAGATGTTCCAGGAGTTGAAGTTAATATTTCAAGCAAATGCCCGGGTTGAGAGATATGAAGTCTCCAATAAGTTCTATAGCTGCAAGATGGAGGAGAATAGTTCTGTCAGTGAACATATACTCAAAATGTCCGGGTATCATAATCACTTGACTCAACTAGGGGTTAATCTTCCTGTTGATAGTGTCATTGACAGAGTTCTTCAATCACTGCCACCAAGCTACAAAAGCTTCGTGATGAACTATAATATGCAAGGGATGAATAAGACTATTCTTGAGCTCTTCGCAATGCTAAAAGCCGCGGAGGTAGAAATCAAGAAGGAGCATCAAGTGTTGATGGTCAATAAGACCACCAGTTTCAAGAAAAAGGGCAAAGGGATGAAGAAAGGGAACTTCAAGAAGAACAACAAACAAGTTGCTGCTCAGGAGAAGAAACCCAAGTCTGGACCTAAGCCTGAGACTGAGTGCTTCTACTGCAAGCAGACTGGTCACTGGAAGCGGAACTGCCCCAAGTATTTGGCGGATAAGAAGGATGGCAAAGTGAACAAAGGTATATGTGATATACATGTTATTGATGTGTACCTTACTAATGCTCGCAGTAGCACCTGGGTATTTGATATTGGTCCTGTTGCTAACATTTGCAACTCGAAACAGGGGCTACGGATTAAGCGAAGATTGGCTAAGGACGAGGTGACGATGCATGTGGGAAATGGTTCCAAAGTCGATGTGATCGCGCTCGGCACGCTACCTCTACATCTACCTTCGGGATTAGTATTAGACCTAAATAATTGTTATTTGGTGCCAGCGTTGAGCATGAACATTATATCTGGATCTTGTTTGATGCGAGACGGTTATTCATTTAAATCAGAGAATAATGGTTGTTCTATTTATATGAGTAATATCTTTTATGGTCATGCACCCTTGAAGAGTGGTCTATTTTTGATGAATATCGATAGTAGTGATACACATATTCATAATGTTGAAATCAAAACATGCAGAGTTGATAGTATTGTGCAACTTATTTGTGGCACTGCCGTTTAGGTCATATAAGTGTAAAGCGCATGAAGAAACTCCATATTGATGGACTTTTGGAACCACTTGATTGTGAATCACTTGGTACTTGCGAACCGTGCCTCATGGGTAAGATGACTAAAACGCCGTTCTCCGGTACTATGGAGAGAGCAACGGATTTGTTGGAAATCATACATACAGATGTATGTGGTCCAGTGAATGTTGAGGCTCGTGGCGGATATCGTTATTTTCTCACCTTCATAGATGATTTAAGCAGATATGGCTATATCTCACTACTAGGAAAAGGCCTACTAACGGCGCACCTAATTTGGCCATTAATGGCGCATTAGTGGTGCGCCATTAGTAGCACGCCATTAGTATATTTTTCTAATGGCACACCACTGGTGCGCCATTAGTATCTGGTATACTAATGGCGCACCTCAGATGCACCATTAGTATATACAATAGTGCGCCATTAGTATGCCTCCCAGGGGGCCATGTATACCCAGGTGCTTTGGCATACTAATGGCGCATGACAACAGGATGCGCCATTTGTAACTTCGGCATACTAATGGCGCACTGTTTAATGATGCGCCATTAGTATCCTTTGGCATACTAATGGCGCACTATGATGTGATGCGCCATTAGTATGAATATTAGGTTTTTTTATTTTTTTATTTTCTGTTTTTTGCACAGGTTACAAAATGTATAATTGGACAAAATATAGACAGCACACATCAACAACAGATTCATCGAATACAATAAAAGATTAGTCTCTGAATACAATTCATCATTTTAGTCTCCGAATACAATTCATCATATTAGTCTCCGAATTGAAAAGACCGAACAAAGATAGAACATTATATTACAAGTCTCGAGACCGCGAGTTTGTCTTCACATTACAAGTCGATATCGATCATCTAAACTACCATCACATAGAAGAGAGCTGCGGTCATCACGATGAGCATCATCACGATGAAACTCGTCTTCATCCGGTTCCTCCAACGCTCCCTCCCCTCTCCCGCTAGATAGCGGGCATATCTAGATTCGGCCTCGGCCCTAGTGGCGTACCCTTTGTAACTGTTACCGCTGAATCGGTGAACCTGTCTCCGACACTCCTCCCAGTCGTCGTAGACTCCGGGAACCTTGCCCTTGTACACGACATACCACGACATCGCTATGCAGTAGCCAAACGAAACGTTAGTACCAATTCACAGATAATACATAAGCAATATATAAGTATGCAACAGAACGATCGGAAGAGAAAAGCAAGACATTAATAGCATCGATTACATCTAAGTTGAACGACTCTCGAAACCAAAGAGACATACTACAAGTTCATTAAAGTTTAATTACAACATGAGCCAATCGATGTTTCAGAACTAGACACAGCATCACTGCTTTCGACTCGACTCAAGGGACCGGAGCGTGGATGAAGCCGCCGTCTATCGTGGGAGTCATGAAACAACGGGCGTTGTCAGCCTGCATTTGTAGGATTGTGTCGATGTCACTGTTGGACGGTTGATTTCTGAGGTAGAACTGCCCTGCGGTACGAAGGACATCTTGATGGATGATTTCCGCAAACTCCGACCGGATGCGAAAGAATTCTTGTCTGATGTCCGCGTCCTGGATTGCCGACACACTCGCGGCCCAATCTTTGAGTCTACTCGGTAGCAGAAGTTGATGATGGTCCCGTACGATCGCCCGCATGTGATGGATGGCGTAGTAGGCACCCTTCTGACCGCCAGGCGGCTGCTTGACACAGCAGAACGTCGTATTGTGGGAGAACACGTGCTTGTCGTACTTACGAATAGGCCTGGTGAAGGTGCCTCCAGATTTGACGTAGCCGGGGAGAACATCATCAAGAACCTTCTTGACATTTGTGTAGTCTACGTTCGACTGACGGTCCGGGTCAAAATACGTGGCCATGGAATATTTGGGGCTTAGGAGGATGAGCGTGCAACGTGTGTCACTGCAGAAAACACGGAATGTTAAAAGAAAAACGATCGAAATCTAAGAATTCATATGTTACGGGGCGGTTGAGGGGAGGACTTACTCGGGAAAGTAAGGCACGAGGAAGTTATCCTTATCTTGGTTTGCCAGAATGACGCCTTCGAGGTAAGAACTCGCGACTTGCCGGTCCCCAGCGCTGCCCAAGATCTTGGCACGCATGTAGAAGGGGTCGACTATCACGATGTCCGGGGTCTTGTCGCGAATGATCCGCATCTCCATACTCAGCGAAAATAGCCGAACGAAGGTGTAGTGCAGCGGATGAAGGTTCAACATAGCGTGGATGTCATCAAACCGCAGGACGATCGTACCCCCGATGGAGTTATCCACAAAGCCCTTGCCCTCTGGCACCTTGGCCGCGAAAACCAGGTATGCCACATCCTTCTCTCCGAGACGCCGCTTCTCCAAAGAAAGAACACTATCATGCAGACTCCGCATAGCACCGGTTGCAGCATCGAGCATATTTCTTGGTAGCATCGGCCTACCCGCCACATGCACCCTCCTCGAGATATCCTCTGGTGAAGGTGGCCCGTCCTGAGCACGGATCATACTCGGTGCCGGCTGGCCCGCACCCTTGTTAGTCTTTCTTTTGCGTGCCTTCTTCTTCTCCTGTAATGGGACCGAGTTCTGCTCACAAACCGCCTTCTTGAGCGTGTTGGGGCTGATCATATTTCGCACCTCGCATATCTGAGGCTCGGCGAAGTCGGCAGCTGGAGGCGTCTCCTGAGAGCTGAACTGCAGACGACGCCTGTTGCAACTTGGCTTCTCCGCGGTACCAGCTAGATCGCGCACGTCTTTTGTTGGGTTGGGTTCTTGAGAAGGAGGCCCCATGAAGTCGCCACCGTACCCATGATCGGCAAAGTACTGATCGACGTTGGCAAATGTATCATCGTCGTTGTCGTCGTTCTGATCCTGTGCCATATGCATGTTTGGATCCAGTGGCATAGGGATGTCTGGCACCGTTGCGGCGGTCTTGCCATGGGGCCGACTTAGCGCCGACACGACTGGCGGTGTTGTCTTTGGGGTGGTGTCCCCCGCCCCCAAACGAATCTGGCTCTTCGGCCAAAGCAGGGGCCAGCTCAGGCAGGCGCTGAGGGTCATCACGTCATCATCGTCGGCCTCGACGGGTCGAATCAGAGGTAACAACTCGTCGCAGCCTGGCAGCACCAGAACCAGTTGAACCCTAAACAAGTTGGGTGGCATCTGGGTACCGTGGAACAAGGGGTTGCCCGGTTGAACGATTTTGCCCTTGGCGACATCGACCAACTCGTTGTTCACGAAGTGCAGGAGAGTGCACGGAACGTCGGCGGCGCCCTGCGAAAACATGTAGGGCGTCAGGGATGCCCAGTCAAAGGCAAGGAGATGAAGTCCTCGGCCGAGAGAGGCTTAATTAGTTACCGTGATGATGGCGTCGAGCTTGGCTAATGTCGAGGCACCGCCAACGGCGGGCGTGCAATTGACGGAGGGGCCGCTTGCTGCAGAGGTGCCGGCCGACGTACACCCGGGTGCATTAAGCTCCCGTGCCGGCGTCGGAGACACCAATGCCGCCTCCGCCGGAGACACCAATGGCCCCACCATCGCGTTCTGCGACTTGCTGGCCGTGAAGCTAGGAATCGGGGGTGGCCCCTGTTGGCCGCCCGCAATCCACGCACTAATCCCCTGGATCAAGGTAGGCACAATGGTGGTGATCGTTGCTCCGAGTTGTTGTTGCACTTGCTCTTGGACAATCTTCGGAATCCGCGCCACCTGTGCCCTGAGTTCTTGAACCTCGCGCGCCTGGCTTTCCGAGCTGGTCTTTTTCTCCTTTCGCCCACCAGTGTTATAGTATGACGACCATTTTGTCGACAAGCCTTTGCCGGCCACACGACCAGCTGACGTCGGCTTACTGAGCTTATCCTTATTCTTCATTACATTCATCGCCCTATTTAGAGTGGTGTCCCAAGGGTTGCTCTTAGTCGACCCCGCGCTACGGCTTTCAGTCGCCTGCGGAAGGAATGTGAACCATTTAGAAATTTGGCTTCATTAATTAGAATGCAACCATATGGAGCTAATTACGTGGGGGTGTATTCCTTACCAGAACAAGCTCAAGCGCCCTGGTCTTCGGATCCGTGGTAAGCTCCTTTGTTTTCGGGTCCTTCTTGTACCGGGCCTTGACAAAGTTCCTGGTCTGCTTGTCACCGTATTTATCGAAGAGGGGCGGTAGGCCTTGCTCGGCACGGTCCGCCTCCTCCTTGTCCCATATAGGCTCTGCCACTCTGTAACCGCCGGGACCAAGTGTGTGTTCCCCTAAGTTCAGCTCCCGCATTTCTTTCCCCCACTTACTTGATTCGGAGTTTGCGGTGCTCGAGCAATTGATCTTGAAGTCGTTGTAGTCATCTTCGGTGATCGAAGGATTTTTCTCCTTGATCTTCTCATAACTCTCACCTTTCTCGATCATTCTCTTCACATTGCTTTTCCAAGTAGATAGGGCCTTGCTCATCTTCGTGAGGGCAACATTGTTCACTTTATTCCCTTTGAGGCTTGTGTTTTCAAATTCAGCGGGGAACTTGTATCGTTCGTGCAGCTTCGTGAAGAGGAGGTTGCGCAAATTCCCTCGGTCAGGATGCCTTAGGTTCTCGGTGTTGATCGAGACGGTGCTCCGGAGAATGCACCCGAGCTGAAGCGAGTACCCCTTGACTATTTGTTCGGGCGCCGTTGGATTCCCGTCGGAGTCCACTTCAGTAACTTCCTCCTTGAGGGTGCGGAGCACGGTCGGGCGCCGGTCCTTCCGTTGCCTCTTCGGTTGGCTGCCATCTGTGCGTTCGCCGCCATCATCAGTGGTGGCATCCTCGGCGGCACCATCAGTGGTGGCATCAGTGGGGTCATCCTCGGCTGTACCATGAGTGGTCTCAGGATCGGTGGGGAAGGCGGCGTCCTCATACAAGTGAGGCTGTTCCTCCATCTCCTGGGACAGCTCCCAGAATTTCTTGCCGCCCGAATCCCCGGCCTCATCGTTGTTGGCCATGTTTCTCTATAAATAGGAACAAAGTTTGGTCAAAAAGTTGGTTATTGTCAAGGAACAAGATCATGGTCTCATCATTTAGGGTTTGTCGACACCGAGGCATCCTAAAAGCTAAGCTTTTATCATTGAGGGTTTTTCGACGCCGAGGCACCCTAAAAGCCTAAGCTTTCATCATTTCGGTTTTTATCGGCACCGAGGCACCCTAAAAGCCATGCATTAGTCACAAGTACGCCGGGGCACTTGATCGTACTTAATTAACTACTAAGATACCCTGGCCCATGCATTAGTCACAAGTACCCCATATGTCCTATTTTTAGCAAAGTCATGCTAAAATTCACGGAAAATTTCAGCATGACCTTTGCTGAAAATAGGACATATGGAGTACCCGAATTTGCCGGAACGGAAGTTAATCGACATTCCAGCAAACTCAAGGGCCTCTCGGGTGGACAAGGCAAAAAAGGCCTCCATCACAACATGGAAAATACATTGGCATGTGAAAAAAGGCCTCCATTGCTTAGGATGCACTGCCACTGAAGCATTGGGTACAAGACTGTTACATGAAAGTAAATGCAGCAGTTGAAGCAGAGATTGGTGTACAAGCAAGAACAGAGCAAGTTCTTCTTATCCTCTGCAATTATAATAGGAGAAAGAACAGAGCAAGATCATCACGACACGATGGTCGGAGACATGACCTTTGCCTAACAGTTCTGAACTCCTGCCAAAACTGAACACAACACTGCATAACAATTCCGAACTTCTGCCAAAGCATCTTGCCAGCTAGTAGACCAGCTAGTAGACCATCATTTGTCAGGCCAAATTGAGGCCAAACAGAAAACCAATGTGGCCATGGCACAAAGTCCATGACCCAGAACAGGAGACATCTGAAGCTATACAACTATACAAGCCTACACTAGTATTACCACAGTATATATATATTGCTGTGAACAATCAGGCCAAAGCACATCCAAAGCACAATATGCAGGACAGATAGGCCATCAATATTTCCTCTATGCAAATACAATGGTAGCATCGAGAGGGCAACAACCTTGTACTACTACTTGACACAATCAGCACATCCATATCAAAATTAGTTCTAGCATATATAAGCAGTACCACATAGCAAATTCATAGGAAAACATCATACATTAGCAGCAGTTCATAGCAAAACTAGATGAATGTTTGGCCTCTTGATAAAAATCAGCTACATTTGCTTGGAATCAAAAAGCCCCAAAGTAGAACCCTCAGCATTATTAGATAGAACCAACAATTGAACCAGAGAACAGGTAATCTGTAGTGCAGTAGTACACCTTAGATGTGAGATAGCATATATGTCTTGTTTTTGGCTACATTTGGTCTGCGTAGAGGCTCATGGAGTAAGATAGC
Source organism: Triticum urartu (assembly GCF_003073215.2). NCBI lineage: Eukaryota > Viridiplantae > Streptophyta > Magnoliopsida > Poales > Poaceae > Triticum > Triticum urartu. The sequence continues at coordinate 168,505,124 of NC_053028.1, read as the reverse complement.
ATAGATGTCTGGGTTCTAGCTCATCGCATGCTTTTTATAAATGAATGAGCTAGCTAGTCACTAACAAATCGAATTTCATCAACTTGCAATACAAGGCTCAAGCAATGGGTCAGGCGTCTTCTAACTATACCAGAAACTTGTTTTGGTCCAAAATGTCTTTTATACTACTCTAAGTAACAAGCAATACTTTCACCACTATTTTAATGGTAACATGCTAGTAAAAATAAAAAAATGGCATTATTCAGGAAAGGTAGTTTTTATAGTAAATCGAGTCATTTTTTTATCATGTGTTTTGTATGAAGTATTAAACATCAATAGTGGCCAAAACTGAAGAAAAAACTCCACACAAAGCATACTACCTTTCAGGGCTCGATCAGTGCTCTGCAATCAGTGCTCTGCAATTATAGAAACTGCTTGTCCCCCTTCCAAGTTCCAAGTACCAACAATATGGAAACGAGGCCGCGATCAGTGCTCTGCAATTATAGAAACTATCAGGGATCGCATGCCGAGCAGAGAGCCAAGATCCTACACAGCAACAAACCAGCTAAACTAGCATTCCACTACTATCCACTAGATTGGATATTCAGTCACAACTGCTACATTTTCAGTTTTTTGAACAACAGATAACATCCTAGAAGATCCCATTTAGTAATCCTATAGCAATAAAAACACCAGAAGCCGAGCAAGGATACTTAGATGGAAATATTGCAATTTATTGCACTGAAATGTTGATCAAATGGCAGGCAAATTTCAGAGGAAATGGCAGGTACATCAACGGCAGCTTTACAAGCTCCAGTCAAGAGGGGGAGAGGGGGAGAGGGGGAGAGGAGGAGGGCGAGCTCACGGTGGCCGTAGGGATAGGGCAGTGGGGCGCGGGGAGGATGTCGGGGACGAGGTCCGGGTGGTGGTGGTGCTCCGGCGATGGTGGTGTGGATGGGGCGGCGGGGTCGCATCGAGGCGGCGGGGCAGCGTCGAGGCGGCGGTGCAGCGGCATCGGGAGAGGAGAGGGGAAGGGGATCGAGGGCGAGGGTGAGGGAGAGAGAGGGGATAGGTTAATTTGGGCCGGGGAGGAAATATGGATGGGGACGGCACAATACTAATGGCGCACCACCCCTCGGTGCGCCATAAGTACATCCATACTAATGGCGCACCTCACCGTGGTGCGCCATTAGTAGTTTTTTTTCTTATAGCAATGGCACAATACTAATGGCGCACCACCCCTCGGTGCGCCATAAGTACATCCATACTAATGGCGCACCTCACCATGGTGCGCCATTAGTATTTTTTATAAGACAGTAATAATTTTTTAAACTTGTTTAAATCATAACAGTAATATTTTTTTATAAGACAGTAACAGTAATTTTTTTTATAAGACAGTAATAATTTTTTAAAAAATATCATCAAACTGTAATGCCGGTGGAGCGGGGGAGGGTGCGCGGGGTGCGGGGGGTCGGCGGCGGCGGTTGAGTAGGGGAGGGGTGCGGGGGGTCGGCGGCGGCGGTTGAGTATGGGAATCGAGGGTGCGGGGGGTCGGCGGCGGCGGCCGGTGGACCGGGGGGTGCTCGGCGGCGAGGGGGACCGGATCTGGCGAGGTGGGATAGCGATCAAGATGGAGGGGGATCGAGATCGAGTGTCCATGAAATTTAAAAATATTCATGATAGTTCAAAAAGTGCCCATGAAATACAATCGAGAAATGAAGGCTACGATTTAAATACAATCGATCTTAGCTAGCTATTTGTTCACAATCTTCTTGCCCTTCTTTTTCGCAAATGGAGTTCTTCTGTGGAACAGACGTCCTTTAGGTAGGGTGGTCATGCTTCTTCTTGTGGTGTATGCTGCTACTTCATCATCGTCGTCATGTTCGATCCTCGGGTCGCCGTACTTGTCGAAGTCTTGCTCATTGGCTACTCCATCCATTCCGATGATCTTCCTTTTGCCTCTCCTCACGACAACACGACTGGGCTTTGACGGGTCGGTAATGAAGAAGCATTGGTCCACTTGGGAATCCAGTACCCATGGCTCATTTTTCGCGGTGACGTTTGCGCCCGCGGTCTTGGATTTGGCTTCGGGTATAACCATGGTGGTGAAATACCGGTCTTCTTTTAGGACGCTCTTGGCCCATCTGACACGGAACATCGGGACCTTCTCTCCAGCGTAGCTCAGCTCCCAGATCTCCTCGATCCTTCCGTAGTATCTTTCCTTGTCGTTACCGGTGTAGGATTCCATCGTTACCCCAGAGTTCTGATAACCATCGCTCTTCATGTCCTTGGCCTCGGTGTAGAATGTGTAGCCGTTGATATCGTACGCCTCATAGGTCATCAGGTTGTGCTCGGCGCCCTGTGACAAGGCGAATATGAGTTGTTCTTCTGCGGAAGAATCCTCATGTAAAGGGTACGACAGAAGCTTCTGCTTGAACCAACGAGTGAAACATGAGTTGTGCTCTTTGAGTATATCTCCGTCCGTCCTCTGTTGGCCTCGGTCATTGTACGTCTTCTTAATAAAGGTTTTGTGCTCTACCACCCAAGGATCGACCACGTCTATGTGTTGTAGCGCGACTAGGTTTGCTCTTTCAAAGTCGGCGGGTCGACCCTCGAAGTAGACATGCATTTCGCGATGACCCTCACGGTGACCCCATCCAGGGAGCCTGCCGAGGTGCCTGTTGACGGGCAGACCAATGGGGTTCTCGATGCCTAGATAATTCGTGCAGTAGGAGATGCACTCTTCGGTCAGAAAGCCCCTGGCTATGCTTCCCTCTGGACGTGACATGTTGCGTACGTATCCTTTGATGACACCATTCATCCTTTCGAACGGCATCATGCTGTGCAGGAACGTCGGCCCGAGTTGGATGATATCGTCCACGATATGGACCAGCAGATGCACCATAACATCGAAGAATGCGGGCAGGAAGTACATCTCAAGCTCGCATAGTATCACCACGATCTCTTCCTGTAGCCTTCTGAGTTGCCTCACACCAATAGGCTTCCGAGAGATGACGTCGAAAAAGTTGCATAGGCCAAATAGGGTTTCACGGACGTGCGCGTCCATGATCCCACGGATTGCAACTGGAAGTATCTGCGTCATCAGCACGTGACAGTCGTGAGACTTCATCCCGCTGAACTTCTGCTTCGCTGGGTCTAGGTATCTGCTTATCTTCCCCGCGTAACCGTAAGGAAGTTTTACTCCTACGAGGCAGGTGAAAAACTGCTCGATCTCCTCCTGACTTAGAGTGAAGCACGCGGGAGGGTAGTCATTTCCGGTCTTCTTGGCCTTTTTGCCTTTGCGACGACTTTCCGTGTCCTGCTTCGCCTCATCATCATCATCATCATATATAGCGTGAAGTTCCTGCCTGATGCCCATTGATTTCAAGTCTGCCCTTGCTTTCGGCCCATCTTTGGTCCTCTCTGCCATGTTGAGCAGGGTACCAAGCAGACTCTCGCACACGTTCTTTGTGATATGCATGACATCAAGGCTGTGAGGCACACGGTGGATCTTCCAGTACGGCAAGTCCCAGAAAACAGACCTCGTTTTCCATACCTTCAGCAGCGGCTCTGGCGCCTTTCGCTTCTTTCCCGGCTCTGGCGCCTTTTGCTTCTTTCTCGGAAGTGGGCAGTCTTTCCAATTTTTCAACAGCTCGTCTATTTCCTCGCCGCTCCTCGTACGCGGGCGTCCTCGGGGTTCGGTTTCATCATCGAATAGATCCTTGCGTTTTCTCCACGGGTCATCGTCGCGAAGCCACCTTCGATGTCCCATGAACACGGTTTTCGAAGACCCGGGATCTCTATCTAGCTGGCGATACGTTGTGTCATCCATGCACCTGACGCATCCAGAAAATCCGTGGACCACCTGCCCCGTGACATATCCGTAACCGAGATAGTCGTGCACCGTCGTGAGCAGCGCGGCTCTCATAGGGATCCCATGTATTGGCTGGCGTTTTCCACAGCGTGTCAAGCTCCTCTTTCAGCAGCCCCAGATACAGATTGATGTCGTTCCCTGGTTGTTTCGGTCCTTCAATTAGCATACTCATGTGAATGTACTTCCTCTTCATGCACAACCAGGGGGGAAGGTTGTACATCCACACAAACACAGGCCAGGTGCTATGTGTGCTTCTCTGGCTACCAAATGGATTGACTCCATCGGTGCTCGCGCCCAGCACGATGTTCCTTGGATCATTCCCAAATTCTAGGTCTTCGAAGTTCAACGCTTGCCACTGGCTCACATCCTTAGGGTGACTCAGCATCTTGTCTTTTTTATCTATCTCCGGATCATTTGCGTCATCTTCTCGCTTCTTCTCCTCCCCATCCGCGTGCCAACGCAGGAGCTTTGCTACATTAGGGTCCGCGAAATACCGCTGCAGACGAGGAGTGATCGGAAAGTACCACACCACTTTTCAAGGAGCTTTCTTCCTCTTCTTGTATCGAGTGACACCGCACACCGGACATATGGTAGACTCCGCATGCTCGTCCCGATAAATGATGCAATTGTTCATGCACACATGGTATTTCACGTGCGGTAAATCTAGAGGACACACGATTTTCTTCGCCTCCTCCAAACTGGTCGAGCACTTGTTCCCCTTGGGAAGACGTTCGTGCCAGAATGCCATGTTCTCGTCAAAGCATGCATCGGTCATTTTGTGTTTTACCTTCATCTCCAGAGCCATGAGCATTACTTTCAGCGGGTATCCTCGGGCCTGCATCCTTCATACAATGGAGTAACCGCGTCTAACTCAAGTTGATCCATCTTGGCTTTCTCTCGGGCGGCAGCTCTTGCGTTATCCGTCTGCTTGAGAAGCAGCTCTTGAATATGAGGGTCCTGCACCCAGCCCATCGATGGTCCAGCGTCGTCTGCTCCGCCGGCATCATCATCTTCATGATCATGCCCGTCGTCTGCTCCAGCATCTTCCTCATCATCATGTCCTGCATCTTCTACATGATGACTGTGTACAGCATCACCGTCGTGATCATCTCCTGGGGATTCTTCGTCTTCTCGCCCGCCCGAGCCGTGGTGGTTGTCTTGCTGCCCTTCCTCATTTCTTGCCCGGCCCCCATGGACGACTTCGTAGTCATCTTCATCACCTTGCCACCGATAGCCATCCATGAAACCACGCAAGAGCAGGTGGTCCCACACCTGCCCGGATTCCGGGTCCGCAATAAGGCTCTTCCGCTTGCATCTTCGACACAGACATCTTATCTCCGTCTCGTTCTTTTGAAGCATCTCGACCTTCGCGGATCTCAAAAACCTATTCACGATGCCTTCGGTCATCATGCGGACCATGGTCGCCTGCGGGGTAGAGCAAAACGATATTTTAGAACCAAGAAAAAATTTGGCATGACTTTCCCTAAAAATAGGACCAAAAAGAATGCTTAATGCCAAAATTCTCGCCGAAACGGAAATGAATCAACATTCTGGCAAAATATTGGCAACTATCGCATTTCAAATACCGGTACACCTCCAAACACAAACACATATGCAACACCACAAACATATGCAACACCACGAACATACATAGATCTAGCTAGGCCATAAAAAGTGCATGTGCACATTGTTGTAGGGAGAACAACATAAATATAGCTTCCCCCCTTACTTACCTATCAAAACAAGGTAATTTAACCACTTAAATTGAATGAATCTATGGTGCAAATGAGGTGAAAAAGAGGAGGCACCCGAGACAAGGAGGAGGTGGAGAGAATGAAGTGGGGAGAAAGTGAGTGTGGGTAGGAGAGGCTGTCAAAAATATCTTGTTGCTGCCCACTTACTAATGGCGCACCAACTCTAAATGCGCCATTAGTAATCCAGGTTACTAATGGCGCACCTTCTGGTGGTGCCCCATTAGTAGTTTTGCAAAAAAAACATACTAATGGCGCACTGTCGCACAGTGCGCCATTACTAGTTTAAACTAGTAATGGCACACGGTGGTACAGTGCGCCATTAGTAGTTTTGCAAAAAAGGGAATAAAAAATATAATAAAAAAACAACATTAGTGGCGCACTTTCCGGCAGGTGCGCCATTAGTATGTTTGGACAGGCGAACTAGTTAAATTTTTTTTTGATACTAATGGCGCACCCTGGGCCAGGTGCGCCATTAGTAGTTTCAACTCTAATGGCGTATCAGAAGGTGGTGCGCCATTAGTATATACTAATGGTGCACCGCTTGTCTGGTGCGCCATTAGTGTCAATCCCATCTATAGCCCTTTTTCTAGTAGTGTCTACTTAATGAAACATAAGTCTGAAACATTTGAAAAGTTCAAAGAATTTCAGAGTGAAGTTGAAAATCATCGTAACAAGAAAATAAAGTTTCTATGATCTGATCGTGGAGGAGAATATTTGATTTACAAGTTTGGTCTACATTTGAAACAATGCGGAATAGTTTCGCAACTCACGCCACCCGGAACACCACAGCATAATGGTGTGCCCGAACGTCGTAATCGTACTTTATTAGATATGGTGCGATCTATGATGTCTCTTACTGATTTACCGTTATATTTTTGGGGTTATGCTTTAGAGACGGCTGCATTCACGTTAAATAGGACACCATCGAAATCTGTTGAGACGACGCCTTATGAACTGTGGTTTGGCAAGAAACCAAAGTTGTCGTTTCTGAAAGTTTGGGGCTGCGATGCTTATGTGAAAAAGCTTCAACCTGATAAGCTCGAACCCAAATCGGAGAAATGTGTCTTCATAGGATACCCAAAGGAGACTGTTGGGTACACCTTCTATCACAGATCCGAAGGCAAGACTTTTGTTGCTAAATTCGGAGTTTTTCTAGAGAAGGAGTTTCTCTCGAAAGAAGTGAGTGGGAGAAAAGTAGAACTTGATGAGGTAACTGTACCTGCTCCCTTATTGGAAAGTAGTACATCACAGAAACCGGTTTCTGTGACACCTACACCAATTAGTGAAGCTAATGATAATGATCATGAAACTTCAGATCAACTTACTACCGAACCTCGTAGATCAACCAGAGTAAGATCCGCACCAGAGTGGTACGATAATCCTGTTCTGGAAGTCATGCTACTAGATCATGATGAACCTACGAGCTATGAAGAAGCGATGGTGAGCCCGGATTCCGCAAAATGGCTAGAAGCCATGAAATCTGAGATGGGATCCATGTATGAGAACAAAGTATGGACTTTGGTTGACTTGCCCGTTGATCGGCAAGCAGTTGAGAATAAATGGATCTTCAGGAAGAAGACTGACACTGACGGTAATGTTACTATCTACAAAGCTCGACTTTTTGCGAAATGTTTTCAACAAGTTCAAGGGATTGACTACGATGAGACCTTTTCACCCGTAGCGATGCTTAAGTCTGTCCGAATCATGTTAGCGATTTCCGCATTTTATGATTATGAAATTTGGCAGATGGATGTCAAAACTGCATTCCTGAATGGATTTCTGGAAGAAGAATTGTATATGATGCAACTGGAAGGTTTTGTCGATCCAAAGGGAGGTAACAAAGTGTGCAAGCTCCAGCGATCCATTTATGGACTGGTGCAAGCCTCTCGGAGTTGGAATAAACGCTTTGATAGTGTGATCAAAGCATTTGGTTTTGTACAAACTTTTGGAGAAGCCTGTATTTACAAGAAAGTGAGTGGGAGCTCTGTAGCATTTCTGATATTATATGTGGATGACATATTACTGATTGGAAATGATATAGAATTTCTAGATAGCATAAAGGGATACTTGAATAAGAGTTTTTCAATGAAAGACCTCGGTGAAGCTGCTTACATATTGGGCATTAAGATCTATAGAGATAGATCAAGACGCTTAATTGGACTTTCATAAAGCACATACCTTGACAAGGTTTTGAAGAAGTTCAAAATGGATCAAGCAAAGAAAGGGTTCTTGCCTGTGTTACAAGGTGTGAAGTTGAGTAAGACTCAATGTCCGACCACCGCAGAAGATAGAGAGAAAATGAAAGATGTTCCCTATGCTTTAGCCATAGGCTCTATCATGTATGCAATGCTGTGTACCAGACCTGATGTGTGACTTGCTATAAGTCTAGCAGGGAGGTACCAAAGTAATCCAGGAGTGGATCACTGGAAAGCGGTCAAGAACATCCTGAAATACCTGAAAAGGACTAAGGATATGTTTCTCACATATGGAGGTGACAAAGAGCTCATTGTAAATGGTTACGTTGATGCAAGCTTTGACACTGTTCCGGACGATTCTAAATCGCAAACCGGATATGTGCTTTTACTGAACGGTGGAGTTGTCAGTTGGTGCAGTTCTAAACAAAGCGTCGTGGCGGGATCTACATGTGAAGCGGAGTACATAGCTGCTTCGGAAGCAGCAAATGAAGGAGTCTGGATGAAGGAGTTCATATCCGATCTAGGTGTCATACCTAGTGCATCGGGTCCAATGAAAATCTTTTGTGACAATACTAGTGCAATTGCCTTGGCAAAGGAATCCAGATTTCACAAGAGAACCAAGCACATCAAGAGACACTTCAATTCCATTCGGGATTTAGTCCAAGTGGGAGACATAGAAATTTGCAATATACATACGGATCTGAATGTTGCATACCCGCTGACTAAGCCTCTTCCACGAGCAAAACATGATCAACACCAAGGCTCCATGGGTGTTAGAATCATTACTGTGTAATCTAGATTATTGACTCTAGTGCAAGTGGGAGACTGAAGGAAATATGCCCTAGAGGCAATAATAAAGTTATTATTTATTTCCTTATATCATGATAAATGTTTATTATTCATGCTAGAATTGTATTAACCGGAAACATAATACATGTGTGAATACATAGACAAACATAGTGTCACTAGTATGCCTCTACTTGACTAGCTCATTGATCAAAGATGGTTATGTTTCCTAACCATAGACATGAGTTGCCATTTGATTAACGGGATCACATCATTAGGAGAATGATGTGATTGACTTGACCCATTTCGTTAGCTTAGCACTTGATCGTTTAGTTTGTTGCTATTGCTTTCTTCATGACTTATACATGTTCCTATGACTATGAGATTATGCAACTCCCGTTTACCGGAGGAACACTTTGTGTGCTACCAAACGTAACTGGGTGATTATAAAGGTGCTCTACAGGTTTCTCCGAAGGTACTTGTTGGGTTGGCGTATTTCGAGATTAGGATTTGTCACTCTGATTGTCGGAGAGGTATCTCTGGGCCCTCTCGGTAATGCACATCACATAAGCCTTGCAAGCATTGCAAGCATTGCAACTAATAAGTTAGTTGCGGGATGATGTATTACGGAACGAGTAAAGAGACTTGCCGGTAATGAGATTGAACTAGGTATTGAGATACCGACGATCAAATCTTGGGCAAGTAACATACCGATGACAAAGGGAACAACGTATGTTGTTACGCGTTCTGACCGATAAAAGATCTTCGTAAAATATGTAGGAGCCAATATGAGCATCCAGGTTCCGCTATTGGTTATTGACCGGAGACGTGTCTCGGTCATGTCTACGTTGTTCTCGAACCCGTAGGGTCCGCACGCTTAATGTTACGGCGACAGTTTCATTATGAGTTTATATATTTTGATGTACCTAAGGTTGTTTGGAGTCCCGGATGTGATCACGGACATAACAAGGATTCTCGAAATAGTCGAGACATAAAGATTGATATATTGGACGACTATATTCGGACACAGGAATGGTTCCGGGAGTTATCGGATATAAAACGGAGTACCGGGGGTTACCGGAACCCCCCGGGGTTAATGGGCCTCATGGTCCCAAAGTGGAGCAGAGGAGGGGCGGCCAGGGCAGGCTGCGCGCCCCCTCCCCCTCTAGTCCGAATTGGACAACGAGGGAGGGGCAGCGCCCTCCCTTTCCTTTCTCTCCTCTCTCCCTTCCTCCCCCCTCTCCTAGTTGGACAAGGAAAGGAGGGAGTCACTACTAGGAAAAGGGCTATAGATAGGATTGACACTAATGGCGCACCAGGGAAGTAGTGCGCCACTACTATATACTAATGGCGCACGAGTTGGTGATGCGCCATTAGTGTGGAAGACACTAATGGCGCACCAGAAAACAGGTGCGCCACTAGTGATAATTTTTTTTATTTTTACATACATACTAATGGCGCATCCTATGTCTGGTGTGCCATTACTAGTTCTAAATAGTAATGGCGCACCAGACAAGGAGTGCACCAGTACTGAATTTTTTTTATTCTTTTTTTTGCAAAACTACTAATGGCGCACCGCCTCACCGTGCGCCATAAGTAGTTAAAACTACTAATGGCGCACCCTGTAAAAGTGCGCCATTAGTATATATATTTTTTTTTACTTTTCTGCAAAACTACTAATGGCGCACCACCTGCAGGTGCGCCATTAGTAACCAGGGTTACTAATGGCGCATGTGCAAGTGGTGCACCATTAGTAACCTGGGACCCCAACAAGATGTTTTGGACAGCCCCACACCTACCCACTCACTTTCCCCACTTCATTCCCTCCACCTCCTCCTCCAAGCTTTCGGCTGCCTCCTCCTCCTCACCTCATTTCCACCATAGATTCATCAAAATTAAGTGGTGAAATTACCTTTTTTTGATAGGTAAGTAAGGGGAAAGCTATCTTTATGATGTAGATCTACTTTTTTTCTCCCTAGCTTGCTCCAACAACATGCACATGCACTTTTTGTGGCCTAGCTAGATCTATGTATGTTTGTGGTGTTGCATGTGTTTGTGGTGTTGCATATATGTTTGTGTTTGCAGGTACCGGTATTTGAAATGCGATAGTTGCCAATATTTTGCCGGAATATTGATTCATTTCCGTTTCGGCGAGAATTTTGGCACTATGCATTCTTTTTGGTCCTATTTTTAGGGAAGGTCATGCCAAATTTTTTCTTGGTTCTAAAATATCGTTTTGCTCTACCCCGCAGGTGACCATGGTCCGCACGGTGACCGAAGGCATCATGAATAGGTTTTTGAGCTCCGCGAAGGCCGAGATGATTCAAAAGAACGAGACGGAGATAAGATGTCCGTGTCAAAGATGCAAGCTGAAGAGCCTTATTGCGGACCCGGATTCCGGGCAGGTGCGGGACCACCTGCTCTTGCGTGGTTTCATGGATGGCTATCGGTGGCAAGGTGATGAAGATGACTATGAAGTCGTCCATGGGGGCCGGGCAAGAAATGAGGAAGGGCAACAAGACAAGTACCACCGCGGCGAGGGCGGGCGAGAAGACGAAGAATCTCCAGGACATGATCACGACGGTGATGCTGTACACAGTCATCATGTAGAAGATGTCGTACATGATGATGAGGAAGATCAAGACGAAGGGCGTGATCATGAAGATGAAGATGCCGGAGCAGACGACAATGGAGGCTGGGTGCAGGACCCTCATATTCAAGAGCTGCTTCTCAAGCAGACGGATAACGCAAGAAGTGCCGCCTGAGAGAAAGCCAAGCTGGATCAACTGGAGATAGACGCAGTTACTCCATTGTATGAAGGATGCAGGCCTGAGGATACCCGCCTGAAAGTAACGCTCATGGCTCTGGAGATGAAGGTAAAACACAAAATGACCGACGCATGCTTCGACGAGAACATGTCATTCTGGCACGAACGTCTTCCCAAGGGGAACAAGTGCCCGACCAGTTTCGAGGAGGCGAAGAAAATCGTGTGTCCTCTGGATTTACCGCACGTGAAATACCATGTGTGCATGAACAATTGCATCATTTATCGGGACGAGCACGCGGAGTCTACCATATGTCCGGTGTGCGGCGTCACTTGATACAAGAAGAGGAAGAAAGCTCCTCGAAAATCGGTGTGGTACTTTCCGATCACTCCTCGTCTGCAGCGGTATTTCGCGGACCCTAAGGTAGCAAAGCTCCTGCGTTGGCACGCGGATAGGGAGGAGAAGAAGTGGGAAAATGACGGAAATGATCCAGAGATAAATAAAAAAGACAAGATGCTGAGTCACCCTAAGGATGCGAGCCAGTGGCAAGCGTTGAACTTCGAATACCCAGAATTTGGGAAGGATCCAAGGAACATCGTGCTGGGTGCGAGCACCGATGGAGTCAATCTTTTTGGCAGCCAGAGAAGCACACATAGCATGTGGCCTGTGTTTGTGTGGATGTACAACCTTCCCCCCTGGTTGTGCATGAAGAGGAAGTACATTCACATGAGTATGCTAATTGAAGGGCCGAAACAACCAGGGAACGACATCAATCTGTATCTGGGGCTGCTGAAAGAGGAGCTAGACACGCTGTGGAAAACGCCAGCCAATACGTGGGACGCCGCAGAGAAAGAATATTTCCCTATGAGAGCCGCACTGCTGACGACGGTGCACGACTATCTCGGTTACGGATATCTCGCGGGGCAGGTAGTCCACGGATTTTCTGGATGCGTAAGGTGCATGGATGACACAATGTATCGCCAGCTATATAGAGATCCTGGGTCTTCGAAAACCGTGTTCATGGGACATCGAAGGTGGCTTCGCGACGATGACCCGTGGAGGAAACGCAAGGATCTGTTCGATGGTGAAACCGAACCCCGAAAACGCCCGCGTACGAGGAGCGGCGAGGAAATAGACGAGCTGTTGAAAAATTGGAAAGATAGCCCACTGCCAGGAAAGAAGCAAAAGGCGCCAGAGCTGGGAAAGAAGCGAAAGGCGCCAGAGACGCTGCTGAAGGTATGGAAAACGAGGTCTGTTTTCTGGGACTTGCCATACTGGAAGATCCACCGTGTGCCTCACAGCCTTGATGCCATGCATATCACGAAGAACGTGTGCGAGAGTCTGCTTGGTACCCTGCTCAACATGCCAGAGAGGACCAAAGATGGGCCGAAAGCAAGGGCAGACTTGAAATCAATGGGCATCAGGCAGGAGCTTCATGCTAATGATGATGATGATGATGATGATGATGATGATGAGGCGAAACAGGACACATAAACTCGTCGCAAAGGAAAAAAGGCCAAGAAGACCGGAAGTGACTACCCTCCCGCGTGCTTCACTCTAAGTCAGGAGGAGATCGAGCAGTTTTTCACCTGCCTCGTAGGAGTAAAACTTCCTTACGGTTACGCGGGGAAGATAAGCAGATACCTAGACCCAGCGAAGCAGAAGTTCAGCGGGATGAAGTCTCACGACTATCACGTGCTAATGACGCAGATACTTCCAGTTGCAATCCATGGGATCATGGACGCGCATGTCCGTGAAACGCTATTTGGCCTATGCAACTTTTTCGGCGTCATCTCTCGGAAGTCGATTAGCGTGAGGCAACTCAAAATGCTACAGGAAGAGATCGTGGTGATACTATGCGAGCTTGAGATGTACTTCCCGCCCGCATTCTTCAACGTTATGGTGCATCTGCTGGTCCATATCGGTGAGGATATCATCCAACTCGGGCCGACGTTCCTGCACAGCATGATGCCGTCCGAAAGGATGAATGGTGTCATCAAAGGATATGTTCGCAACATGTCACGTCCAGAGGGAAGTATAGCCAGGGGCTTTCTGACCGAAGAGTGCATCTCCTACTTCACGAATTATCTAGGCATCGAGAACTCCATTGGTCTGCCCGTCAACAGGCACCTTGGAAGGCTCGCTGGATGGGGTCACCGTGAGGGTCGCCGCGAAATGCATGTCGACTTCGAGGGTCGACTCACCGACTTTGAAAGAGCAAACCTAGTCGCACTACAACACATAGACGTGGTCGATCCTTGGGTGGTAGAGCACAAAACCTTTATTGAGAAGACGTACAATGACCGAGGCCAACAGAGGACGGACGGAGATACAATCAAAGAGCACAACTCATGTTTCACGCGTTGGTTCAAGCAGAAGCTTCTGTCGTACCCTTTACATGAGGATTCTTCCACGGAAGAACAACTCATATTCGCCTTGTCACAGGGCGCCGAGCACAACCTGATGACCTATGAGGCATACGATATGAACGGCTACACATTCTACACCGAGAACAAGGACATGAAGAGTGATGGTTATCAGAACTCCGGGGTAACGATGGAATCCTACACCGGTAACGACAAGGACAGATACTACGGAAGGATCGACGAGATTTGGGAGCTGAGCTACGCTGGAGAGAAGGTCCCGATGTTCCGTGTCAGATGGGCCAAGAGCGTCCTAAAAGAAGACCGGTATTTCACCACCATGGTTATACCCGAAGCCAAATCCAAGACCGCGGGCGCAAACGTCACCACGAAAAATGAGCCATGGGTACTGGCTTCCCAAGTGGACCAATGCTTCTTCATTACCGACCTGTCAAAGCCCAGTCGTGTTGTCGTGAGGAGAGGCAAAAGGAAGATCATCGGAATGGATGGAGTAGCCAATGAGCAAGACTTCGACAAGTATGGCGACCTGAAGATCAAACATGACGACGATGATGAAGTAGCAGCACACACCACAAGAAGAAGCAGGACCACCCTACCTAAAGGACGCCCGTTCCACAGAAGAACTCCATTTGCGAAAAAGAAGGGCAAGAAGATTGTGAACAGATAGCTAGCTAAGATCGATTGTATTTAAATCGTAGTCTTCATTTCTCGATTGTATTTCATGGGCACTTTTTGATATCATGAATATTTTTAAATTTCACGGGCACTTTTTGAATTCATTAGGACACTCGATCTCGATCCCCCTCCACCGCCGCCGACGAGCACCCGGCCCCCCGCACCCTCCCCCGCTCCACCGCCGCCAACGGGCACCCCCCGCACCCTCCCCCGCTCCACCGCCGCCGCCGATGATATTTTCAAGTAAAAAATTTGAATATATTTTTTAAAAAATTATTACTGTTTTTATAAAAAATATTACTGTTATGATTTAAACAAGTTTGAACATATTTAAACACAAATAAATAGCAAACAACATTTAAAATGCAAAAAAAATATTGCGGAGCCTGGGAATCGAACCCAGGAGCTCCTGGTGTGTGTGCTGCGTGCTGACCAGTCGGGCTAGTGGGCGGGTTCTAATGTGGATTGGGTTAGGTGCAATATAACCTGTGCTCCAACTGTAATAAAAAAAATTCTAATGGCGCACCGCTGCGGGGTGCGCCATTGCTATCTAAAAAAACATTTCTAATGGCGCACCGCTGCAGGGTGCGCCATTGCTATCTAAAAAAAGATATCTAATGGCGCACCGCTGCGGGGTGCGCCATTGCTATCTAAAAAAAGATTTCTAATGGCGCACCGAGGTGTGGTGCGCCATTAGTAAGCTTCCCCTAGCTATCTCCCTCTCCCTCGAGATCCTCTTCGACCCTCTCTCCCTCGCCACCAGATCCACCCATGCACTACGCTGACCCACGACGCCGCCGCCCCGACCCTCACCGGACTCCACCCCCGCGCCCCAAACCCCGCCGCCCCCACCCCCGCCGGACTCCACCCCCGCCGCCCCCGCGCCCCCGTGCCCCCGATTCCATCTCTCCCTCTCGGTCCCTCCATCCTCCAGGCCTCCGCCACCGCCGGCCGCCATGGCACCAACCACCTCCTCGGAGGCAGAGCCTCGGAGGCAGCGCCGCCTTGCCAACCACGACGCCGGCCACCTGCTCCTCACCAACCCCCATCAACGAGAGGAGCATCTGGTGCCCCCGCCCTCGAGTTCGTCGATGACGCCGTCCTCCAGCCGCTGCCGCCGCAGCCGCCGTCCTCCCGCCCAGGTACCTCTCCTCCTTCCTCCTTCCTCCCTCTCTTGTGTTCCTAGGTTCCTAGGTTTAGACAGACAGTAATGACCGTGTTCCTAGGTTTACACAGAAAGACAATGGAGAATGGAGATGCCATGCTAGTAATTCGTTCCTTTTCTTCTAAAATTGACAAATTTATCAGTCTCTGTTCCCTGGGTAATGATGAATGGATTCATGACGGTCGTAGATAAACACCTGCAACGCCTTCTACTGTGACTACTTCACCCCCCAACTCCACCTGTAATGTCTGAATTTTGTTACTGATGATGATAACAGTAAAGTTTGTGCACTGTAAATTGACATATGGAAGTAATCTGTTAATCTGAATTTTGTTACTGATGATGACAGGAGATTTGTGCACTGTAGTTTGTTAATCTGGACAGCTTAGTAGCTAATGCATTCAGTTAACCAAAGTTTAGTTCTTGTGTACTGTTATTTGTTAATCTGTTACTCCATTTGTTACTGAGTTTTTCTCTTGGGGTTTAGTAGTTAGAACATGCATGGTCCAGCATTCAGTTGGAGTATTGCCTAGGTTCAATTAGGTTCAGTAGTATCTAGTTCAGCAAGAACAGGGCATCAACAGTGCTACTCTAGTATCTAGTTGGGGAGGGACAAATGGACAGGGCATCGCTGTAGCTGTACTGCACAACAAACTATTAGTCTTAGGATTAACACTCCTCATATGAGATGAGAGGATTTTTTTAAATGGCTTCTTGCAGTTTTGAAAATTCAGTTTATTCGGTTACTAAAAATTCAGTTAGGGAAACAAATTTCAGAACTTTTGTTTGCTGTAACATATTGATGTGCTTTGTAAAACTTGTTCATGTACTAAACTACTAATGCCTTGTGATGCTCTGAATTACTTGTGATGCCTCTGAATTACTTGTGATCACATTGAGAAAGACATGCAAAGATGATGATCAAAGATATATATTTCAGATTTGTATAGTTTCAGAGATTTGTATGACCAAAGATACATTTCAGATTTGAATTGTTTCAGAAATTGGTATGACCAAAGATGCTATTGTATATAAATGGGCTGCTGTAGAACTGTTCTTCATCTTTACAGTGCTGTTGTATAGAAATATGCTAAATTTTCTGCTCTGATTGTTGCTCAAAGAAATTTAGCAAAAAAATGGGGTCCTGGGAGACGCCGCTGCTGCTTGAGGCCCTTGAGAGGCCCTTCGTGTCGTGATGATTTTGCAGGTACCCCGAGAGGCCCTTGAGTTTGCCAGAATGTCAATTAACTTCCGTTCCAGCAAATTCGGGTACTCCATATGTCCTATTTTCAGCAAAGGTCATGCTGAAATTTTCCGTGAATTTTAGCATGACTTTGCTAAAAATCGGACATATGAGGTACTTGCTACTAATGCATGGGCCGGGGTATCTTAGTACTTAATTAAGTAGGATCAACTGCCCCTTTATTCTTGCTGCATTAAACCATAGGTGGCAATAGAGCCAAGTGATTAGGCCCAACTTAGAGATTCTCCTCAGCATCGATAAACCCTAGATGATAAACCCAACATAGGTGGCAATAGAGCCAACTGATTAGTGCCAAGTGATTAGGCACAACCTAGGGTGCCTCGGCATCGATAAACCCTAAATGATGAAAACTTAGCATTTAGGGTGCCTCGGTGTCGATGAGAACCTAAATGATGTACGCTTAGGCTTTTAGGGTGCCTCAGCGTCGACAAACCCTAAATGATAAAAGCTTAGCTTTTAGGATGCCTCGGTGTCGACAAACCCTAAATGATGAGACCATGATCTTGTTCCTTAACAATAACCAACTTTTTGACCAAACTTTTTTCCTATTTAGAGCGAAACATGGCCCACAACGATGAGGCCGGCGGTTCGGGCGGCAAGCAATTCTAGGAGCTGTCCCAGGAGTTGGAGGAAGAACCTCACCGCTATGAGGACTCCGCGGAAGACAGCGATCCTGACTACACAACCCCTAGTGGCGTCGGGGATGACACCACTGATGATGGCGCCGTGGATGCCACCACTGATGATGGCGGTGCACGCACAGATGGCAGCCAACCGAAGAGGCAACGGAAGGACCGGAGCCCGAACGTGCTCGGCACCGTCAGGGAGGAATTTACTGAAGTGAACTCCGACGGGCATCCGACGGCGCCCAAACACGTAGTCAAGGGGTACTCGATTCAGCTCGGGTGCATTCTTTGGAGCACCGCCTCGATCAACATCGAGAACCTAAGGCATAAGGACCGAGGGAATTTGCGCAGCCTCCTCTTCACGAAGCTGCACGAAGGATACAAGTTCCCCGCTGAGTTCTCAAACACACGCCTCTTGGGTAGTAAAGTGAACGGTGCCGCCCTCACGACGATGAGCACGGCCCTATCTACTTGGAAAAGCACGGTGAAGGCAATGATTGACAAAGGTGATAGTTATGAGAAGATCAAGGCGAAATATCCTTTGATGAGCGAAGATGACTACAAGGAGTTCAAGATCAAGTGCGAGAGCCCCGCAACCTCTGAATCAAGTAAGTGGGGGAAAGAAATGCGGCAGTTGAACATAGGGGTCCACCAAATCGGTCCCGGCGGTTACAGAGTGGCGGAGCCTGTATGGGACAAGGAGGACGCGGAGCGTGCCGAGCAAGGCCTACCGCCCCGCTTCGAGAAATACAGTGACAAGCAGACCAGGAACTTTCTCAGGACCCGGTACAAGGAGGACCCGGTAACAAAGGAGCTTACCACGGATCCGAAGACCATGGAGCTTGAGCTTGTTCTGGTAAGGAATACACCCCCTCATAATTAGCTCCATATGGTTGCATTCTAATTAATCCCCAATATTTCTAAATGGTTCACGTTCCTTCCACGGGACAAAGAAAGCAGTAGCGCGGGGTCGTCTCAGAGCTCCCCTTTTGACACCCCTTTGAATAGGGCGTTGAACGTAATGAAAAACAAGCATAAGCTCAGTAAGCCAACGTCAGTTGGTCGTGTGGCCGGCAAAGGCTTGTCCACAAAATGGTCGTCATACTATACCGCTGGTGGGCGAAAGGAGAAAAAGACCAGCTCGGAAAGCCAGTCGCGCGAGGTTGAAGCACTCAAGGCGCAAGTGGCACGGATTCCGGAGATGGTCCAAGAGCAAGTGCAACAAAAACTGGGATCGACGCTCACCGGCATTATGCCTACCTTGATTCATGGGATAACGACGTGGATTGCGGGAGGCCAACAGGGGCCACCCCCGATTCCCAGCTTCACGGCCAGCAACTCGCACAACGCGCAGGCGGCACCATTGGTGTCTCCGGCGGCGGCGGTATTGGTGTCTACGGCGGCGGTGCCATTGGTGTCTCCGGCGGCGGCGGTATTGGTGTCTTCGACGCCGGCATTGGAGCTTAATGCACCCGGGTGTACGCCTGCCGGCACCTCTCCAGCAAGCGGCCCCTCCGTCAGTTGCACGCCCGCCGTTGGCGGTGCCTTGACATTAGACGAGCTCGACGGCATCACGGTAACTAAGCCTCTCGGCCGAGGACTTCATCTCCTTGCCTTTGACTGGGCATCCCTGACGCCCTACATGTTTTCGCAGGGCGCCGCCGACGTTCCTTGCACTCTCCTGCACTTCGTGGGCGGCGAGTTGGTCGATGTCGCCAAGGGCAGAATCATTCAATCGGGCAACCCCGTGTTCCACGGTAATCCGATGCCACCCACAATGTGTAGGGTTGAAGTGGTTTGGGTGCTGCCAGGCTGCGACGAGCTGTTACCTCCGATTCGACCCGCTAGGGCCGACGAAGAAGATGAGATGACCCTCAGCGCCTGCGTAAGCTGGCCCCAACTTTGGCCGAAGAGCCAGATTCGTTTGAGGGCGGGGGACACCACCCCACAGACAAGACCGCCAGTCATGTCGGCGCCAAGCCATGGCAAGAATGCCGCAACGCTACCGGACATGCCGGACATCCCTATGGTACAGGATCCGGACATGCATATGGCACAGGATCCGGACGACGACGACAACGATGATGGTACATTTAACAACGTCGATAAGTACTTTGCCGAACATGGGTACGGCGACGAGTTCTGCGGGCCTCCTTATCAAGAACCCAAACAAGACGACCGCGATCTAGCTGGTACGGCAGAGAAACCCAATTGCAACAGGCGTCGTCTGGCGTTCAGTTCTCAGGAGACGCCTCCAGCTGCCGCCTTCACCGAGCCTCAGATAGCGGAGGTGCCAAATATTATCAGCCCCAACATGCTCAAGAAGGAGGTCTGTGAGCATAACTCGGTCCCATTACAGCAGATCAAGAAGAAGGGCCAGAAATGGCCGACTAAAAAGGGCGCCGGTGTGAGCCAGCCGGCACCGAGTACGATCCGTGCTCAGGACGGGCCACCTTCACCTAAGGATATCTCGAGGAGGGTGCATGTGGCGGGTAGGGCGATGCTACCGACAAATATGCTCAATGCTGCAACCGGTGCTATGCGGAGTCTACACAACAGTGTTCTTTCTTTGGAGAAGCGACGTCTCAGAGAGAATGATGTGGCATACCCGGTTTTTGTGGCCAAGGTGCCAGAGGGCAAGGGCTTTGTGGATAGCGCCATCGTGGGCACGATCGTCCTGCGGTTTGATGACATCTTTGCTATGTTCAACCTTCATCCGCTGCACTACACCTTCATTCGGTTGTTTTCGCTGAGTATGGAGATGTGGATCATTGGAGACAAGACCCCGGACATCGTGATCGTCGACCCCTTCTACATGTGTGCCAAGCTCTTGAGCAGCGCTGGGGACCGCCAAGTCGCGAGTTCACACCTCGAAGACGTCATTCTGGCAAACCCAGATAAGGATAACTTCCTTGTGGCTTACTTTCCCGAGTAAGTCATCCATTAACCGCCCCGTAACATATGATTTCTTAGATTTCGATCGTTCTTTTTTTTTGTAACATTCCGTGTTCTGTGCAGTGACACACATTGCACACTCATCCTCTTAAGCCCGAAATATTCCATGGCCACGTATTTCGACCCAAACCGTAACTCCAAGATAGACTACACAAATATCAAGAAAGTTCTTGATGATGTTCTCCCTGGCTACGCCAAATCTGGAGGCACCTTCATCAGGGCAGTTCGTAAGTACAGCAAGCACGTGTTCGCCCACAATACGATGTTCTGCTGCGTCAAGCAGCCGCCTGGCGGTCAGAAGGATGCCTACTACGCCCTCCATCACATGTGGGCAATCGTAAGGGACCATCATCACCTTCTGCTACCAAATAATCTCAAAGATTGGGCCGCGAGCTTGTCGGCAATCCAGGACGCGGACATCAGACAAGAATTCTTTCGCGTCCAGTCGGAGTTTGCGGACATCATCCATCAAGATGTCCTTCATACCTTGGGGCAGTTCTTCCTCAGATATCAACCGTCCAACATTGAGATAGACGGAATGCTACAAATGCAAGCTGACAACGCCCGTGATTTCATGACCATCACGACAGACGGCGGCTTCATCCACGCTCCTGTCCATGAGTCGAGTCAAAAGTAGTGATGTGTAGTTCTGAAACATTGATTGGCTCATGTAGTAATTAAACTTTAATGAATTGTATGTCTCTTTGGTTTAGACAGTCGTTCAACTTAGATGTAATCGATGCTATTTATTAGTAGGACCATGAATCGTGCTATTAATGTCTTGCTTTTCTCTTCCGATCCTTTTGTTGCATACTTATATATTGCTTATGTATGTATTGTCTGTTGTTTGGCTTGTGCATAGAGATGCCATCGTATGTCGTGTACAAGGGTAAGGTTCCCGGAGTCTATGACGACTGGGAGGAGTGTCGGGGACAGGTTCACCGTTTCAGCGGTAACAGTTACAAAGGGTACACCACTAGGGCGGAGGCCGAATCTAGATACGCCCGCTATCTAGCGGGAGAGAGGAGGGAGCGTTGGAGGAACCGGATGAAGACCAGTTTGATCGCGATGATGCTCATCGTGATGACCGCAGCTCTCTTCTATGTGATGGTAGTTTAGATGATTGATATCGACTTGTAATGTGAAGACAAACTCGATACTCGTGGTCTCGAGACTTGTAATGTTTTATCTTTGTTCGGTCTTTTGAATTCGGAGACTAATATGATGAATTGTATTCGGAGACTAATCTTCTATTGTATTCGATGAATCTGTTGTTGTTGTGTGCTATTGTCTATATTCTGTCAAATAATATATTTTGTAACCTGTGCAAAAATCAGAAAAGTAAAAAAAACCAAATATTCATACTAATGGCGCATCACCACAAGGTGCGCCATTAGTATGCCAAAGGATACTAATGGCGCATCAAGACAGAGTGCGCCATTAGTAGGCCAAAGGATACTAATGGCGCATCAAGACAGAGTGCGCCATTAGTATGCCAAGTATACTAATGGCGCATCTATCCGCAGTGCGCCATTAGTGTGCCAAAGCACATGGTTAAATATGGCCCCTGGGAGGCACACTAATGGCGCATGGTGTTATATACTAATGGCGCACTTGGTGGTGCGCCATTAGTATACCAGATACTAATGGCGCACCAGTGGTGCGCCATTAGTAAAAATTACTAGTGGCGTGCTAGTAATGGCGCACCAGTGATGCGCCATTAGTAGGCCTTTTCCTAGTAGTGAGTCCTACTCCCGGTAGGAGTAGGACTCCTCCCTGGCGCGCCTCCTCCTGGCCGGCCGCCCCTTCCCCTTGCTCCTTTATATACGGGGCAGGGGGGCACCTCTAGACACAACAATTGATCCTTGAGATCTATTAGCCGTGTGCGGTGCCCTCCTCCACCATAATCCTCGATAATATTGTAGCCGTGCTTAGGCGAAGCCCTGCGACGGTAGAACATCGAGATCGTCACCACGCCGTCGTGTTGACGGAACTCTTCCCCGACATTCTGCTGGATTGGAGTCCGAGGATCGTCATCGAGCTGAACGTGTGCTAGAACTCGGAGGTGCCGTAGTTTTGGTGTTTGATCGGTCGGGCCGTGAAGACATACGACTACATCAACCGCGTTGTGCTAACGCTTCCGCTTCCGGTCTACGAGGGTACGTAGAAAACACTCTCCCCTCTCGTTGCTATGCATCACCATGATCTTGCGTGTGCGTAGGAATTTTTTTTGAAATTAATATGTTCCCCAATAGAAGCAAACTCTCAAGGACTACGGTGTCAACGTGAAGAATGTGTGACGGTGTCAAAACCGGCGGATCTCGGGTAGGGGGTCCCGAACTGTGCGTCTAGGCCAGATGGTAACAGGAGGCAAGGGACACAATGTTTTACCCAGGTTCGGGCCCTCTTGATGGAGGCAAAACCCTACGTCCTGCTTGATTAATATTGATGATATGGGTAGTACAAGAGTAGATCTACCACGAGATCAGAGAGGCTAAACCCTAGAAGCTAGCCTATGGTATGATTGTCTGTTGTCCTACGGACTAAAACCCTCCGGTTTATATAGACACCGGAGAGGGTTAGGGTTACACAAGTTTGGTTACAAAGGAGGATTTATCCATATCCGTATTGCCTAGCTTGCCTTCCACGCCAAGTAGAGTCCTATCCAGACACGAGACGAAGTCTTCAATCTTGTATCTTCATAGTCTAACAGTCCGGCCAAAGGATATAATCCGGCTGTCTGGAGACCCCCTAATCCAGGACTCCCTCAGTAGGCCCTGAACCAGGCTTCAATGACGATGAGTCCGGCGTGCAGTATTGTCTTCGGCATTGCAAGGCGGGTTCCTCCTCCGAATACATCATAGAAGAATTTGAATACGAGGATAGTGTCCGACCCTGCAACATAAGTTCCACATACTTCTGTAGAGAGAATAATATTTTCGCAAATCTAATCTTCTGACTTGTTTTGACAGTTTGACGTTATGTCATGGCCCGGTGATTATTCGAACCGTTTCCTTTAACTAGCCCCGCACATAACGCGAGGCAGTTTTTTGACACGTCTTGTCAAAGCAGAGATCGTGTCCCCTTATTACGGGATTCTCATCAATACGGGCGTGGGTAACCCAACCGCGCCATCGATTACGGTGCTTGGGGGATAAGCGAGTTTTACCAGGCAAGTGGGGACGCTAGTTTCGTCCGCCCGTATAAAGGGATAAGGATTCACCTTTCTATCCACGCCTTCTTCCTCCTTTGCTCATCCGTTTTCGCACACTCGAGCTCTAGCGCCCAAGTCCGCACTTCCCACCTCAACCTTCTCAAACCATGTTCGGAGCGGGAGGCAGGTGGATGGTCTCCTCCGTCATGGATGGAGACATCAAGAAGCTGAGGAGAGCCGGATACCTGCCTGTCGACATCGCGCACCGGCTCCCAGATGAGGGGCAGCTCATCCCCACCCCCAGGCCCCATGAGAGGGTAGTGTTCCTCACCCATTTCCTCCGCGGACTGGGATTCCCTCTCCACCCATTTGTCCGGGGGCTCATGTTCTATTACGGCCTGGATTTCCACGATCTGGCCCCGAACTTCATCCTCAACATCTCGGCGTTTATCATTGTGTGCGAGGCCTTCCTCCGCATCAAGCCCCACTTCGGCTTATGGTTGAAGACCTTCAATGTCAAGCCGAAGGTTGTGGGCGGCCGCCAGGCGGAGTGCGGAGGTGCCATGGTGGGCAAGATGCCCAACGTAACATGGCTCGAGAGCTCCTTTGTGGAAACCATAAAGGGGTGGCAATCGGGGTGGTTCTACATCACCGAGTCGCGCGACCCTGCATGGGCAGCGGCCCCCGAGTTCCGATCTGGCATCCCCACGCGGCTCACCTCCTGGAAAGAGAAGGGCCTGTCCTAGGGTAGTTCGGGAGAGCTGACCGGACTCCAAACATGTATTTAAAACATGGTGAACAAGAAGCTCAAACTCATCAACGTGGTCCAGGTCATGCTCCACCGCCGGATCCTCCCGTGCCAACAACGGGAGTTCAACTTGTGGGAGTTTGACCCAGAGCAGCACCGAACTCTGAACAGGCTCTTTGACACAACTCACGAAGACGCCTAGAGGGTGCTGTTCAAAAGCGCCAAGGTCCCCCCTACCATTACTGAGGATCGCGGATTCAGCGCGAAGCGCCAAGCCAGTGCGGTAAGCTGCTTTACCTTTCACAGGATACTTATTTTTTATAGATTGACTCCACGCGGGATCTAAACTCTCGTACCTTTGACAGGACTGGCAGGAGACGGCCGGACAGATCGACTGTCCGGCTACTTTGCCCGAAGGCCCAGCAGACGCTCTTCTGGCGAAGATGCTAACTCCGGCTCCTTATACGGTGCCGGAGAAGACCAAGAAGGCCAAGGGAACCCGAAAGAGTTCCCGACGCCAGGCGTCATCGGACTCACCGTCCGATGACTCTGCGGCACACTCCTCCCCCGAAGACGAGGAAGAAGAAGAAGATGCTCCCCCTCTAGCTGGGGGAGATAAGAAAAGGAAGGCTGCCCCAACTGGGGGGGCCGAAGGGTCCAAGAAGGGAAGGACTCTCCTTCCGGACAGTTCCACCGCCGCCGACGAAGGCGAAGACGAGTGGTTGCCCAGGGCCAAGCCCCTGGGGAGATCGTAAGTATTTGGATACCAGAGTAACTCATAGCATTCCTTTGTCGCCCTGCTTTCCATAACGCCGAACATAATTATGCAGGCTGCCACAAGCCAGTATCGATGTATCATTGGACGGCTCCCTGGGGTTGTCAGACATGGATAGTGATCCAATCCCGACCGCCACCTCCCCTCATCTTGCCGACGACGCCGAGGTGCTATCTCAAGAGGCACCGGATCGAGGGGAGACAGTCCCGGAGGCGCCTCAAGGCGACCTTCCAGACTCCGGTAGCCGAGGGGACGGGGCCCCTGAGAGCTTCGAGTTCGGCCCTCAGCCGAACACTGCACCGGAACCTCCAGTGGTTCCGGGCTCGGGCAGGCGGCCTCCTTCTAAGAGGGGTAAGACGCCTGTGCCGGTGACCTCTGTCCATCCAGAGGCGCCGGACAATCTGCTGGAAGCGCTTCGCAGCGCTTCCATCGACGAGGTGCACCGTACTATTATGAGTGCGGTGGTCCAGAAGGCTCAGTCCGCCAAGAGCGGGTTGACTGAAGCCTGTGCCAGCCTTCTAACAGGCTTTGAGGTAAGTGTTTTAAAATGTAGTAGAAATATTACCGCATAGACAGTAGCCCCTGATGCTTTGTTCGGTGTTCACAAAGAAAAGCCAAATAGTGGATCAAATAATATCGCAGGAGTCTAATATAAGTATGTCAATATGCATATGCAGGCTTCGCTGCTGGCATCCGCTGCACTGACTGCGGAGGTCGCCGTACTAAAGCAGGACCTCGAGGGGTCCAGGAAAGAGCTCGGCCTTGTCAAGAGGCAGCTCGAGGAGAACAAGGGTAAGTAATACCCTGTCTATAGATATGTATATATAAAAGAAGACGCGATTGCAAAATGAGAGGATCATCGTATATTCGCCAGGGGCCATGACCGAGGTGGCGACCCTGAAGCAAGCACTAACCAAGGCCGAAGATAACACGACCAAGGAGCGCACCGAGCGAGAGAAGCACGAGGCTCGGGTGGGCGGGGTGCAGCAAGAGCTCCAGGCTCTCGTGGCGAAGCACGAGGCGTTGGAGCTTGACTCAAAGACGCAGGAGTCTGAGCTTGCCGCGGCCCCCGAGAGCGCGAAAAGTGCCAAGGCCGAAGCCCAAAGGGCCCTCCATGAGATCGACACAATGAAGAAGATAGCGACAGGTAAGGCTTTCTATATGCAAAGCAAGCATGTAAAAGTAAATTACCGATTACTTACCCGAATCTAGAGCTCTCCAGGAGCATTCGCAGATTTGCCCCGCAGCGTGTCCATGCCACACAATTTTACCAGGCAGAGGATGGAAGCTCAACGAAGAAGTTGTTCTGGTCTCAGTATGCTGAGGCCGAACACCCGGTGCCAATGAGCGACCAGTTGAAGCAGGTGGTCGAGCTACATAAGGCGGCCAATCAGGCCATGAAGGGCTTTATAGTCCGGCTGTGGCCTGGCGACGCCCTTCCAAACAGCTTCTTTGGCCTGGTGAGGCAGCTTGTGGATGCCTGCCCGCGGCTGGAGGTCGTCAAGCGATCTGTCTGCATTGAGGGTGCACGCCGGGCTTTCGCCCGTGTGAAATTGCAGTGGGTCAAGCTAGACGCCGTGAAGCTAATCAAGGAGGGGCCGCCGGAGGCCAAGGAGCACTGCCACCCCAAGATGTACTACGAGGGTGTTCTGTCGGGTGCCCGTCTCATAGTGGACGAGTGTTCAAAAGATGTAATATTTGAGTGAGACTTGCTCATTTTATCCTGTATTTATGAAAACTTGTTTCATATGCGCTATGCAACACTTGTTTGAATTTAAAATATTACCTTCTGTTTGGCTGTTTATCCAATCTGAGAGATGGCTAGTCCTTGACTTCTGCCCCCATGCCATGAGTGCTGGGGTGTTCGGGATAAACCTGAGCACTCTTGTTCCCATGTTTGGGTCCTTCGAGGGAGGTGCTCAGCACAGCAAACAAGGCAACCGGACTAATAATGCTTTATCACTCTCACTTAGCCATAGAATTCTATAATTTTAAATTTCGGCGAAGCCCCTGGTATTCGGGAAGGCTGAATTTGGGGCGCGATACACTCCTTTAAGCCAGACAGGGCCGGCCCCTCGCTCTAAGCGGCATAAGTCTTTAGGGACTCGAAAACCTCGCCGAACAGCGACAAGTCTCTCGCCTTATCATGACAGTCAGTTTTAGCTTTCTCTACTGAGGTGCTGAACCCAGCAGAACCGGGGCATAATCGCAGTAGTTCTCGTAGCGCTACCTTAGCCGATAGAGGGGAACGTAAGGTACCAAAACAAAGGAGCCGGGCAAACCCAACATTTGACCAAAGACATGATTCGGAGCTGATGCATATAATGCTATAAGTTCGGGGTGCCGCACTTGTGAAAGTGTTCGGACTTTTCACATCGTATTGTGGGGTACGTAAGCCCCTGGTGTATTGGCCGTACCAAAGTGTACAGTTGCAAGGCGTCATTAATGAACACATGGATATATATATATATAACAAGAATGCAATAATAGTCGTAATGTCATGCATTGTTTATTCAAAAAATTGCGTTAAAGAAGAGTGATACAGATAGTGTGATTAGCAAAGAGTAGGACTATGTCCCTTCCAAGGGCAAGCTAAGGAATGATATTAAATCGAATATTTCGTTCGTTACGGTAATCCACCTGGGAATTCCGTGGTATGACGTAGCTGTCTGCCTCCTTGGTTGCTGCATCATGTGTTCGGCAATTGTGCTGCCGGACAGTGTTTCCAGAGATTAAGGTCCTGAAAAAAAAGAAAAATAACCAAACGGGCCCCTAGTGCGGTTTAAGCCGCGTCTTGGGGCGTGCCGCAGTTGTGCCCCCTCCCCACCTGTGCCCATGGTATTTTTAATGCGTAATTATGTACGCGTGGCACGAGTTTTGCCGTTGGGCTGGGATTGGGGTGGCCGCCGTATTGCTACGCGAGCTCAGATCGCGCCAGGCGGTCTATTTGCCGATTGCTCCGAGCGCGCTTGAAGGTGTCCGGGCTTTGAAGCGCCGAACTGGTTGATTGCCTTGAGAGGCTGCTTTGCGCTTCTGCTGTGAGGGACGTGGTGTGCTCCTCTATTCGGAGAGAGCGCTTTGTGTTTCCGTTGACTGTAATAACTCCGCGAGGTCCTGGCATCTTGAGCTTGAGGTATGCATAATGCGGTACCGCATTGAATCTAGCAAATGCGGTTCGCCCGAGCAGCACGTGATAACCACTGCAGAATGGGACTATATCAAAGATTAACTCTTCGCTTCGGAAGTTATCCAGGGATCCGAAGACCACTTCCAGTGTAATTGAGCCTGTGCAATGGGCTTCTACACCTGGAATGACGCCTTTAAAGGTTGTTTTTGCGGGTTTGATCCTTGAGGGGTTTATAGCCATTTTGCACACTATGTCCTGATAAAGCAGGTTCAGGCTGCTGCCGCCATCCATAAGGACTCGAGTGAGGTGAAATCCGTCAATGATTGGGTCTAGAACTAGTGTGGCGAATCCGCCATGACGGATACTAGTGGGGTGGTCCCTGTGATCGAAGGTGATCGGACAAGAGGACCAAGGGTTGAACTTTGGGGCGACTGGCTCCAACGCATATACGTCCCTGAGCGCACGCTTCTGCTCCCTCTTGGGATGTGGGTTGTGTATATCATGTTCACCGTCCGCACTTGCGGGGGAAACCTCTTCTGTCCTCCGGTGTGCGGCTGCCGGGGCTCCTCCTCGTAATCGCTATGCGGCCCCTTGTCCTTGTTTTCGGCAATTAACTTGCCGACCTGCTTGAACACCCAACAATCCCTATTGGTGTGATTGGCTGGCTTGTCTGGGGTGCCGTGTATTTGACACGAGCGATCGAGTATACGGTCCAACCTGGATGGACCCGGCGTACTTTGTTTGAATGGCTTTTTCCGCTGACCGGGTTTAGAGCCTTTGAATCCGGCATTAACTGCCGTATCCTAGGTATTTTTGCTATTAATGCGACGCTTATGTTTGTTGCGACGTGACATGCTATTGCCGTCCTTGGTATCGGAGGTAACATGGTTCTTTGATATGTTATTACTGCGAGCCAGCCAGCTGTCTTCTCCCGCACAAAAGCGGGTCATGAGTGTTGTGAGAGCTGCCATAGATTTCGGCTTTTCCTGACCAAGGTGCCGGGCTAGCCACTCGTCTCGGATGTTGTGTTTGAAAGCCGCTAAGGCCTCTACATCCGGACAGTCGATGATTTGATTTTTCTTTGTAAGGAACTGAGTCCAGAATTGCCTGGCCGACTCTTCTGGCTGCTGAATTATGTGGCTCAAGTCATCGGCGTCTGGTGGTCGCACATAAGTGCCGTGAAAGTTGTCGAGGAATGCGGCTTCCAGATCTTCCCAACAGCTAATGGAGTCCGCTGGCAAGCTGTTAAGCCAATGCCGCGCTGGTCCTTTGAGCTTTAGTGGGAGGTATTTGATGGCGTGTAAGTCATCACCGTAGGCCATGTGGATGTGGAGGAGGAAATCCTTGATCCATACTGCGGGATCTGTTGTGCCGTCGTATGATTCATTATTTACAGGTTTGAAACCTTCTGGGAATTGATGATCCATTACTTCGTCTGTGAAGCATAATGGGTGTGCGGCGCCTCTGTATTGGGCAATATCGCGACGCAGCTCGAATGGGTCTTGCCCGCTGTGTTCGGCCCAGCCGGATTTGCTTTTACTGCATCCGGCGTGACGTTTATCATCTCATAGAGTTGTGCGCCCTCATGATCCGTAGATCAATCTTGCATGCTTTACTTTGCCCTCCAATATGTCTCGCAGGTCTGGAGTATCTCCCCATGCCTTTTTATTTGAATGGCGTCGGGGTGGAGGCTGAGTTTTTGGCTGGAACGCCTCTCTATCGCGGCCACGAGGTGGCCGATCAGCCGTATCATACGCTTCTTCCTCCAGTCGGGGTAGTAACCTGCACTTTCGGTAATTCTTGGAGGGGTGCTCGAGTTTATATTCCTCGGCCGCGAGGACTTTAGTCCATCTGTCAGCTAGCAGATCTTGATCAGCTTGAAGCTGCTGCTGCTTTTTCTTCAAGCTATTTGCCGTGGCCAGAAGCCGGCGCTTGAAGCGCTCTTGTTCGACGGGATCCTCTGGTACGGCGAATTCATCGTCGCCAAGGCTTGCCTCGTCTTCGGAGGGGGGCATGTAATTGTCATCCTCGTCCTCTCCGTCTGCCGCTCTCTCAAGAGGGCTGGCTCCTCCATCCTCCTGCTCTAAATCTTGCTGGAGGGGATTTTTGTTGTCTTCGGCACTATCCGGAGTGTTATTATCTCCTGTGCCGGTATCACCACTTTTGCTTTGGCGGGACTTAGAGCGGCGCCACGGACGTTGGCGCTTGGGTTGCTTCTTGGAGGGGTCATCCTCCGTTATCTCGTCGCCATTGCCTTCTTTGGGTGTACCCACCATGTATATGTCATATGACGAGGTGGCTTTCCAGTGCCCTATAGGCGCTGGTTCATGTTCATCTCCTACATCGTCGTCCATACCGTCGATGTCTTCGGAGTCGAAGTCGAGCATGTTGGTTAAATCATCGACAGTGGCTACGAAGTGGGTGGTGGCTGGGCGTCGAATTTCTTCGTCATCCGCATCCCAATAATGTTGGCCATAGTCCGGCCAGGGCTCTCCTGACAAAGAGAGAGACTTTAGTGAATTCAAAATGTCGCCGAAGGGCGAGTGCTGAAAGATATCCACGGTGGTGAATTCCATGATCGGCGCCCAATCGGATTCGATTGGCAGGGGCGTGGACGGTTCAGAGTCCGGAAAAGAGTCCAGCACCTTAGAGTCACGAGCTTCGCAGAGGATTAGGCTGGTGTTCATCTCGATCGCCGTTGAGACTGCAGCCCCTGAGGCGGTGTCTAGCCACCCGTCCTCGATTGGCGCAGTTGGCTCCGAGCTAAGGATCAGAGCTGATGCGGGCGCGGCCTCTGGGGTACTGTTCGGCGAAAGAGCTAGGTCATACCCATCGTGACAGTGCAGCGCGCCCGGCTGTGGCTCGAATCCGTCGAAGATCAAGTCTCCGTGGATGTCGGCCATGTAGTTCAAACTTCCAAATCTGACCTAATGGCCAGGGGCGTAGCTTTCAATCTGCTCCAGATGGCCAAGCGAATTAGCCCGCAGTGCAAAGCCGCCGAACACGAAGATCTGTCCGGGGAGAAAGGTCTCACCCTGGACGGCATCATTGTTGATGATCGGAGGAGCCATCGGGCCTAAAGGTGACGATACAGAGGAACTCTCAATGAAAGCACCAATGTCGGTGTCAAAACCAGCGGATCTCGGGTAGGGGGTCCCGAACTGTGCGTCTAGGCCGGATGGTAACAGGAGGCAGGGGACACAATGTTTTACCCAGGTTCGGGCCCTCTTGATGGAGGTAAAACCCTATGTTCTGCTTGATTAATATTGATGATATGGGTAGTACAAGAGTAGATCTACCACGAGATCAGGGAGGCTAAACCCTAGAAGCTAGCCTATGGTATGATTTTCTGTTGTCCTATGGACTAAAACCCTCCGGTTTATATAGACACCAGAGAGGGTTAGGGTTACACAAGGTCGGTTACAAAGGAGGAGATATCCATATCCGTATTGCCTAGCTTGCCTTCCATGCCAAGTAGAGTCCTATCCGGACACGAGACGAAGTCTTCAATCTTGTATCTTCATAATCTAACAGTCCGGCCAAAGGATATAATCCGGCTGACCGGATACCCCCTAATCCAGGACTCCCTCAATGTGCCTCTCTTCTGTGACAATGAGAGTGCCATCAAGATCGTCCACAACCCAGTTCAGCACTCGAAGACAAAGTACATTCAAATTCGTCATCATTTTCTTCGTGATCATGTGTTGAAGGGCGACATTTCTATTGAGCATGTGAAGACTGAAGAATAGCTAGCCGATATCTTCACAAAGCCCTTGGATGAGAAGAGATTTAGCAAGTTGCGGTGTGAGCTAAATATCTTAGAATCTTCGAATGTTCTTTGAAAATGACACTCATCCTAACACTTATGCAAAATTGATGACTTAGATGTGCAACACATGAAGAAATGTTTTTCTTTAATCAATGAAGAATAACACTCTAAGTGTGAAGAAATTAATGAAGGATTTGATTCTCAGAACCCTACGACAATTGTAGGTGGTGTCTGAAATCATCATTCTTATACGGTGGGTCACGCCACCACAATAGTTGAAAATCTTCAATGTGAGTTTTTTTTTGTTTTGAAATTCCTCAGTTGTTAAAATTCTTCAACTTTGCATTGTCTTCACTATTTCCGTTGTTTTTCTTCATTGTCTATATATACATATGAGTTGATGTCCTCTACAACATTCACTTATGGCTATTTCTTCAAGTTAGTTTTTCTGCTAAGTGAATGTGATCGGACCCTTCCCCCTCTATGCTATACTCAACCCAAACTGTTCAAAAATTCTTCATGTGCGTTCTATTTGAAACTCGTTCAAAATCTTCACTGTGTCCTTGTAAGCTGAAAAATTGTGAACGCAACGTTAAAATCTATCTTATCCAAATTTTCGGCTTTGTCGCTCAAACCGTTCCGCATCCCACGATATACTTATCTATTCACCCACATTCGCACACGATCTCCACTTCTCAGTACGTGGGTGACACATGTCAAGCGAATGAGAAGGGTCAGGGGCACGTTCGTCCAAATTCTTCGGGCGAACAGTTTTTCACCGTGGCTATAAATACCCCCTTTCTCTTCCTCACTTCCTTTACTCCGCTCGACCTCTCTCCAGCTCGAGCTTCTCAAACCCTAGCGCCGCCGCTACATCATCGTCGCCGATGAGGAAGAGCTTCACTGCATCGACCTCGTCGCCGTCGTACTCGCACCGCCGCCGTAGCCGTCTTCCTCCGCCAAGTTAGGGCGTCGAAGATCTGCACTGACGAACTTCACATCTCCACATTCCAGTTCATCGTGTTCTTCGTACAGGGTAATTAAAAGTTACTTTTACTGCCCTCTTTGATTCAAATGATTTCTAAAAAATCCTCAAAGGTGTTTTTCTTCATATCTTCACACACTAAAACACCTCACATGTCATCTGTTCTTGATTCGTTTCTCTAAGCTATGTTTTTCTTCAAGATTCCTCAAATGTGTGGATTTTCGATCTATCCATCTCTAGAACCTAAGACTCATCTGGTCAAATTCCTCAAACTTATTCTTTTTGAAAAACCTCTGAGAACGCATATGACCTCTCCATATTCCTCACAACTATACTCTGTTCACAGGTACTCATGTCAGCTACTGAATCACTAGGTTCTCATCAACTTAACTCATTTACAGCGTTCCTTGAAGAAAAGTTGCATACTTCTTCAGAGAATTCAATTGTTCAAATTCCTCAACTGAAGAAAATGGCTGATGGTAAGAAGCCACAGAAAGGAGGAAAGAGGCCTGAGGTCACCACTGCCTTTGAAATCCCTGAGGACATCTATGCTGGGTACTGCACACCCCCTGAGGAAGATAAAAATCAGCGCAAGGTGCGCATTCAAAAGATTGAGAGGAGGTGGGCAAGAGAGTGGAGGGAGTACAGATATGTCACTCCCTAATATATGAAGAAATTTTCACTAAATCCTCCATGCCCAAGACCTCCATTGGCACTTGGTCAAATAGCTGATCCCACCAGCCTCAAGCGTGGTGAGGATTATCCTGATGAATGGGCCAAGCGCCAGGCCAAGTTGGCCAAACAAGCAAAAGATGCGGTGAGGATTATCCCGATGAATGGGCCAAGCGGCAGGCCAAGTTGGCCAAACAAGCAAAAGATACGGTGAGGAAATACAACGAAGACTCTGTTGCCGCTGCTGCTGTTGGGGCCTCTGTAAAGCTGAAGAAGGCCATGCAAAAGAAGCCCGCTCACAAGCCCAGTGCTTCACCAGCAATGCCCTCACGCCCGAGTTCCTCAGCTATGCCCTCACGGCCAGATTCCTCAAAGCCCTCACAGCCAATTCCTCATGCTGCTCCTGCTCCTACAAAATCTTTAGCTCCTCTGCCAAAGTCTTCAGCTGCTCCGACCAAATCCTCAGCACCTGTGCATCTCGCCACGTGCCAAAGGACCACAGGCATATTTATTGCCTCGGGAGCCTCTACAAGTTCCTCAGCTGCTCCCACTCTTCTGAAGAAAAAGACCACTGCTAGACGAGGTCCTCGACCAAGTCCTCACAAGAAGCAGGTCGCCTTTCAAGTGATGTCTGATGAATACGAAGCTGATGATGAAGAACTTGCTGAAATCATCAGGGACAGTCAACTTAGGGCCGCTAGAGCCAAAGGCAGTAATGTCCCATTAATGCTGGATCCGATGTTGATCCTAGACTTCATTGACTTGTGGCACAAACACCCCAACACACCTCTGCCTGAGATGAACCTCACTCCTGGTCAAAGTCATGTACTGACTCACTTCATTGATGAAGAGAAATGGAAATTTGAACAGGGAAGGAGGGTGAAGAAAGCGCAATACAAGAAAGAGCGCTTTCTGAAGCAAAACGTTCTGAAGCTTTCACCTGAAGAACTTGTTGCTCTTCAATCTGAAATCAACAAACTGAGTGATGAATTTGATCGCTATTATGCTGACTGGCTTGGAGCCAAAGTCAGATTTGTAAAGATAACTTCCAATGTTGCAGCCCCAACGCAACAGGAAATTCCTCAGGCTGAAGCATCTGCTCAGCCGACTGAAGAAAATGCCAGCACCGCTGATGACAATCAGGTTGCTAAAGAAAATGTGAGTTCCAGGGCTGATGACTGCATTCCAGCCGCTGATGAAATTGCCAGGGCATCCACTAGTGGTGCGCCCGAAGAAAATGAAGAAGTCAGTGCAACTTCATTAGTTGCGCCTGAAGAAATACAACCCAATTCCTCCGCTCTTCCTGCGCCTACACCATCTCCGATCCTTCCATCTACATCAGATGTGAAGAAGACCAAGGTTGCAGAGCGTGCAGCGGTGAAGAAAAGGAAGGCATCAACTGCATCAGATTCTTCAGATCAGAAGAAGATGAAGCCACTGACTAGCTCGTTTGCAAATCCAATTGATACTGTTCCTATCTCAACCATGCCATCAAAGTACCTTGTTCCTTTTGATGAAGAATATATGATTCCAAGTGAATCCGATGAAGAGAATCCCTCTGCTGCTTCGTCGGAGCAGATGGATGAAGAAATTGAAGTGGATACAATCCCTTCAACACCAGTTGTCTCCTCGCCTATGCCTCAGTTTACTGCTGAAGAGGCCAACGTTGAAGAAATGGAAGATGAAGATGTGGACGTTGGCTATACCACACCCGTGCTAAGTGATGAATTTTGGGAAAGTCAGCACCCCAACTCTCCACTCTTCACAGCATGGCAACAAGTTCCTCAGTCCCCAGTAACTACTGTACAAATGGGATCTGATGAACCACATGCCACACCATCTGTCCATGAAGAAATTCCAGCCACTAGCGCTGAAGATCATGTAAATGAAGAATTGAAGTCCTAGGCTGCCACTGAAACAGTACATGAAATTCCTCAGCCTCTGGAACCCGAGATCGAGATTCCGGAGGTTGTGATGCAATTGACTGACACTCCTCACCCCAAGCCAAAGGATCCATTCTCAAAGAAGCAGAAATTCAAGGCTAATGATTTCTTCGGCGAGCACGTGTTCTTCACTGACTACAATCCTTATGACTCTGCTCATCTAAGGAGGAAGCGTTTCTGGACTACAAGCCAGGCCAACTTCTATTCTTCACTGCTTTTCAACAAAGACAAAATCTTCGACCATGAGCATATTCCTCACATGGACATGGAATCATTACCTTGCTTCTCTCATGTGCTCAGTGTTCTTCATGATGTAGGCCTCCTCAACTTTTGCTCTGACATTATTGATTGGAATGAATAGTTCATTCTTCAGTTCTATGCGACACTGCACATCACCAGTGATCCTGAAGATATCAACACATGGGTCTTGGACTGGATGACCGAAAATACTCACTATAAGGCACCAGCCTCTGAATTGCTTCATGCCCTGCCCATCAGTCCACCAAGTGAAGGAGCTCGTTGCCTGTATCATGAACCAGAACTCACAGCTCATTACATGCAAGTGTTAATGAAGCCTTTGAAGCCCGGTCAAGCCCCAAGGACCAAATTCCTTGTGAAGGATTTACTCTATGTGCCCAGAACCGTCTATCGCATTCTGACGAGGACAATGAGTCCCATCAAAGGCCACGACTCATCTGATGACGAAATAGATGGGATCATGAAGAATCTGCTATTCAACATCATTCATAGCATTCCTATCAACTATCACGATTTCTTCATGAGGACTCTGGCAAATGTTGCACTTTCTCCATTTGAGATGAAACCTTATGCACCTTGGATTATGAGATTCCTCAGGACAAGGTCTTCACTCAACTACAAGGCTGATTTTTAGAATCACCTTAGCTATCTGCCCCCGATTGAAGTCCTCAAGCAGGCTTTTACTTCAACTGATGAAAAGGCAAGGCTCCTGCTGTCATTGATGAAGGCATTCGTCCATTGGATGGTCAGTTTCGCAAAGCCGCATCTTATTCCACCAATGATGACTCTGCCACACATGACTCTACTGCGAATGCACCCAAGTCTACTCCTCAAGCCACTTCTCCTCATGTGATGACTGACCGTGAGCTTCTGCTTAGTCTTCACCAGAAGGTGGATCGAAACCATAAATGGGTAAAGCGTCAATTTGGTTCATTTCTTCACAACATGACTGCTACACACAATGCAATGAAGAAAAACCATTACTACCTCCATGAAGTCTTCGGTCGCACCTGGGCCATTCTATCACATCTGTATGGTGAAGAAGATCTCAAGAAAATGGGTCTCAAGGAAGATTTTGACTGGTCTGCACCTCCACCGAAGAAATTCAAGAAGGTCAAGGTTCCTTCTTTGGTGTCCAGCTCATATTCTTCATCACGCGATACCGACGAGTATGAAGACTTGGACGACACTGCGGCAGGCCCTTCCACGACAAACAACCCCATCAACGCTGGCGCTCCTTCATCAACTTGATATTCTTCAGGGGTGTTAGTCCTCATTTTCGATCATTTTGGTCATTCGATGACAAAGGGGGGGATTTTGAGTTAGTCTTCAAGCGGGTCTGTCTATATGGGCGTTTTTTGCTAAGTTACAACTCTCGTTCTTCTAAAACTTTATTGGATCGAGTTGTAAACTTAAACCCGATGGTGCTCTAATACTTTTGATGTGTTTTTTTCTTCATGCTTATTCCTCTTATATGTTAATGCACGCATCCTGAATTACATCAGTCACCATATTTCATCATGCATTTCAAATTCTTCATCATGTTATGTCAAATGCGTGTATGAGTTACAAGATATAGAGGGAGATCTCCATGATTCTACTCTTTAAGTGTGCAATGCTTCAAAAGCAAATTCCTCATCATGCACATCTTCAGGGGGAGTTCTTCTATATCTTGCAATCAAATTCCTCAATATTAGTATTTAAACTTCATATGTTTATCCCCGTTGAAAACTTAACCTATATTGTCATCAATCACCAAAAAGGGGGAGATTGTAAGTGCATCTAGTACCCCTTAGTGATTTTGGTGTATTGAAGACTTACAGGTTAAGGGATTAATGTGTTTATGAGTGTACACATGACTATAAGTCTATGAGGAGTTTGATATTTAAACAGAAAGTCAACCCCTAAAAATGAAGTTCTTCGACTAAAGACTTTGAATTTCTGAAGACTTTGAAAGTGAAGAAATTGGTGTGACCTTGAAGACTTGGCATTCATTCGAGGAACATGAAGCGTGAAGACTTTTGTTTTTGTAGTTTCATTTTCTCTTTCTTGAGTCATAGGAAACACCGTACTGTTAAATGGGGTCAAGGAAATACTAAGGAAAAATTTCCATGTGATGCTCAACTCAAAATCGTACACCTACCAATCCCTTCGAGTGAAGCCATTGGAAATCTCATACAGTTCAGTCATATTCTTTAGTGACAGAGACGAAGTTCTTCTAGTCTCTGAGGAATTTTTTCTGACTGAGGAGTTAGGAATTTGCCAGTGCAGATTGCCTACACAGTGAGGAACATGATAGCCCTGAGGAATTTGATACTCAAATTTCCGACCGTTGATGTGCTATGCGCTAGCTGTCCCAAAATATCTACCCACCTAATGGTCATATCATTGAAGGGCATTTATGTCTTATCATGTCGGGCTGCTCCCTAGGCTATAAATAGCCGCCCCCTACAACCACTAGCTGGTTGGATGCTCCAATAGAAACTGACACTTGTCATTTCAGAGCATCCCATCCTCCGAGGACTTTGAGCGAAAATCATCAAGTGAGGAAAACCCAAACCCAAACACCTACAAACCCAAAGTGATTGAGCATCGTTGAAGAGATTGATCCTGTGTGGATCCGACGCTTGTTTCCTTTGAAGACTGTGCTTCTTCCAGACGGTTAGGTGTCATGGTCTAGAGCATCCAAGAGGAATTGTGGATCGCCGAGTGACCAAGTTTGTGAAGGTTCGGAAGTCACCTGAAGACTTACCACGAGTGATTGGGCGTGGTCTGTGTGACCTTAGCTCAAGGAGAATACGGTGAGGACTAGTGTCCTCAGGTTTAAATACCTAGCCGCTCCAACCAGACATACAACTGAGACAGCAGTTGGAACTGGTCTACCAAATCATTGTCTTCACCAAGCTCACTGGTTCTATTTCCTCAACTCTTTCATTTCCTCATAACTGTGTTGAGTGCTTGTTCGTATCTGTGTTTGAATACTTTGACTGAAGACTTTCTCAATTTCCTCAGTTCAATTTATTCAGTCTGTTTGTCTTCATCCTGTGTTATCCTATGTTTACGCTATCTGTACTCTGTGCTTGTCTTCATTTCACCATGATGACTATGCTTGTGTTCTGTTATGTTTACTTTTGAGTACTTATTCCGCTGCTAGTAGTTCTTCGCTAAGGAATTTCCTCACGTGCAAATTCCTCAGTGAAGAATTCATAAAAATCACCTATTCACCCCCCTCTAGTCGATATAACGCACTTTCACTCAAAAAAATAGCTATCATGTGAGGCATAATCCAATTGAAAATTAAAATCATGATGTCAAGTTTCGTGGTTATCATTGTTCTTTATAGCATACATGTCATCACAATAATCATCATAGGCAGCAACTTTGTTCTCATAATCAATTGGAACCTCTTCCAAAATAGTGGGTTCATCACTAAATAAAGTCATGACCTCTCCGAAACCACTTTCATCAACATAATCATCATAAGTAGGAGGCATGATATCATCATAATAAATTTGCACATCAAAATTTGGGGGACTAAAAATATCATATTCATCAAACATAGCATCCCCAAGCTCGTGGCTTTGCATATCATTAGCATCATAGATATTAAAGGAATTCATACTAACAAAATTGCAATCATTCTCATCATACAAAGATTTAGTGCCAAACATTCTAATGCATTCTTCTTCTTCTAACAATTTGGCACAATTATCGGAATCCTTATTTTCATGGAAGACATTAAAAAGATGAAGCATATCAGGTATCCTCAATTCCATTTTTTATAATTTTGTTTTATAAACTAAACTAGTGATAAAACAAGAAACTAAAAGATTCGATTGCAAGATCTAACCTCCCGGGCAACAACGCCAGAAAAGAGCTTGATGTCTACTACACAACGTTCTTCTTGTAGACGTTGTTGGGCCTCCAAGTGCAGAGGTCTATAGGACAGTAGCAAATTTCCCTCAAGTGGATGACCTAAGGTTTATCAATCTGTGGGAGGCGTAGGATGAATAAGGTCTCTCTCAAGCAACTCTGCAACCAAATAACAAAGAGTCTCTTGTGTCCCCAACACACCCAATACAATGGTAAATTGTATAGGTGCACTAGTTTGGAGAAGAGATGGTGATACAAGTGCAATATGGATGGTAGATATAGGTTTTTGTAATCTGAAAATATAAAAACAACAAGGTAGCAAGTGGTAAAAGTGAGCGTAAACGGTATTGCAATGCGCTGGAACAAGGCCTAGGGTTCATACTTTCACTAGTGCAAGTTCTCTCAACAATAATAACATAATTGGATCATATAACTATCCCTCAACATGCAACAAAGAGTCACTCCAAAGTCACTAATAGAGGAGAACAAACGAAGAGATTATGGTAGGGTACGAAACCACCTCAAAGTTATCCTTGCTGATCGATCTGTTCAAGAGTTCATACTAGAATAACACCTTAAGACACAAATCAAACAAAACCCTAATGTCACCTAGATACTCCAATGTCACCTAGATACTCCAATGTCACCTCAAGTATCTATGGGTATGATTATACGATATGCATCACACAATCTCAGATTCATCTATTCAACTAACACAAAGAACTTCAAAGAGTGCCCCAAAGTTTCTATCGGAGAGTCAAGGCGAAAACGTGTGCCAACCCCTATGCATAAGTTCACGAGGTCACGGAACTCGCAAGTTGATCACCAAAATATACATCAAGTGGATCATGTGATATTCCATTGTCACCACAGATAAGCACATGCAAGACATACATCAAGTGTTCTCAAATCCTTAAAGACTCAATCTGATGAGATAACTTCAAAGGGAAAACTCAATCCATCATAAGAGAGTGGAGGGGGAGAAACATCATAAGATCCAACTATAATAGCAAAGCTCGCGATACATCAAGATCGTGCTGACTCAAGAACACGAGAGAGAGAGAGAGAGAGATCAAACACATAGCTACTGGTACATACCCTCAGCCCCGAGGGTGAACTACTCCCTCCTCGTCATGGAGAGCGCCGGGATGATGAAGATGGCCACTTGAGAGGGATCCCCCCCCTCCGGTAGGGTGCCAGAACGGGTCTAGATTGGTTTTCGGTGGCTACGGAGGCTTCTGGCGGCGGAACTCCTGATCTAGGTTTATTTCTGGAAGTTTCAGTATATATAAGAGGTTTTGGCGTCAAGAACAAGTCAGGGGTGTCTCTGGGCTGTCCACGAGGCAGGGGCACGCCCAGGGGGGTGGGCGCGTCCCCCACCCTCGCGGGCAGCCCGGGACTCTTCTGGCCCAACTCTTTTACTCCATGTCCTTCTTTTGGTCCAAAAATAAGCTCCATGAAGTTTCAGGTCAATTGGACCCCGTTTGGTTTTCCTTTTCTGTGAAACTCAAAAACAACGAAAAAACAGAAATTGGCACTGGGATCTAGGTTAATAGGTTAGTCCCAAAAATCATGTAAAATAGCATATAAATGCATAGGTTGATAATATAATAGCATGGAACAATAAAAAATTATAGATACATTCGAGACGTATGATTTCCCCGGCAGAACAGCTCTGCCGGAGCCCTACATTGGTTCCGCCTCGTGGAGGCGGAGTTTCGTCCCGTGAGCTTGCTTATGATTTTTTTCTCGGACGAAAAACTTCATATAGCAGAAGATGGGCATCGTAGCTTGTTTTTTATCGCCGGATGTGGCACTTTTCAGTTCTATATCGCCAGGAGTGGCGCTTTTCAGATTTATTTTCTTTCGTCTACTGCCCACACTACTGTAGGTTGGTCCAAATGTGACACTACGATCAGTGACCCTTCGACGAAACTGTGTGTGATGCCATAATCGCAAAGGGGTGTAAAAACCTGTCAAAAAGGTGCAAAACGTTTGCGATGACAGATGCATCCAACATGGTTCAGATTTTAGTTCCGTGTGCGATGTAGGGCATACGGTTCAGTTCAATTAACTGTTTGGGACATGGAGGAACAAAAGAAACGGGTAGCCAGATGAAGGCGTGTGCGATATATAGCATACGGTTCACTAGGATGAACTGTGTGTGATTAGGCAACACAATGGAAACGGTTCAAATGAACAAGATGTGTGTGATACGTGGCAAACATGTCCGTAATCAGAAATGTGTGCCAAGATCAATAATAACACAGACGATTGCTGCTAATAAGGCATGTGATTTGCTCTGTCTATAGTAGAATAACATGTATATATATAACTGAAATAAACATCCAATTACATAAGTGACTATACAGATCATTCGCACACACCTCAATAAACAATTGTGTGCATTCTAAAGTAGGAGAAACGATTGTCTAGTCATCTACTTCTTGTGACGCTCCCGCCACTGCCATGTGGCTTGACCCCTCGTCTGGGTCAGGAAGAAGACAATTCCTCATGTCAACGATCCGCCTGTACATCTCATAGCTTGTGTACGCGTCCATGGCCGCGTACTTGACATGTTGTTCATCCAGTATATTATGCCACACACTATGCCAGGTGTTCCTGTCCTTATTGCTCTTGTTCTTCATCTTCATGTAGTAGGGGTCGATGATGGCCGAGGCGAGGTCAACCAAGGAGTTCAGTTTCTTTTTGTCGCCTTGTTGATAGCCGGACCTTGTTGTGGCTTTGGATGTTGACAAGATTCATGCATTTCAAGCATGAAACCTTGAGCGCCTTTAGATCGTTGGTGGTGTCCACCGCAGCGAAACTGTAGTCGGAATTGTTGATAAACCTGGAGAAACACTCACAAGGCATTGTGGCCAGGTGGTAGTGGTAGACGAGGATGTCATGTCGCATGCACAACTAGGCAATGAAAACCTTCTAATCGTGCCCGGCACGACCCATGGTGTACTCGAGGTCGAAGCCGACCACTTGGTACTTGTCCTCGGCAAAGAACTGCTCCATAGTTTTGATGGAGCTCCCACCGAGACCGGATCGTTCATGTACACCACCGAGAGAGCCTCCCCCTCACGTGGGTGTCCACAGCGTGTTGCGTGGTGAACTGCCCGCCGTTGTCGTCATCGGCCGCTGGGAGCGCCATTGGAGCCATGGGGAGCGCCATTGGAACCGGTGGATGTCCTCTCTGTATGTGTCCTCGTGGGTGTGCTTATTGTGGGCTTATTATCCCTACCAAAACCATCATGTTTGTTGTGAGAAGCATATACCCAAACCTGCCCCAAACGGGACAAAAGTTTTAGCATGGCATGTTGATGCCGCTCCATGAAAGCATGCCAAGTTTCTTGAATTTCAGACAAGTTTTGGATTTACTAGAATTTAAAAACTAGGCATCTCAATGTTTTGCCGGCAATCAACGGTGCCCTGGTGTTTGAAATTCATTCCCATTACTTGCATGGGACCTAAGAATGCACCCAAGGACATATATTTGATTTTTCAACCAATTTATATGCATTGGAGCATGTGCATGTAGTTCAAATTTGAATTATGCACATCAATGCATCGAAAACTCAGTTAATGCATAAAAATGTGCAAACGAACCCCGAAAAATCACGAAAATTGACACAACACTCATGTTGTTCTATGTTGACACGAGAAAATTTTTGGAAGCAATAAGAGGCAATGGATATCATTTCGTCCCCAAAGGTGGGGCGTTCCCTACCCAGACCATCATGCTTGTTGTGAGAAGCTCTGGTTTGTGAGAAGCATATACCCAAACCTGCCCCAAATGGGACAAAACATTTACCACGGCATGTTGATGCCGCTCCATGATAGCATGCCAAGTTTCATGAATTTCAGACGAGTTTTGGATTTACTAGAATTTTAAAACCAGGCATCTCAATGTTTTGCCGGCAATCAACGGTGCCCTGGTGTTTGACATTCATTCCCATTTCTTGCATGGAACCTAAGCATGCACCCAAGGACACAAATTTGATTTTTCAACCAATTTATATGCACTGGAGCATGTGCATGTAGTTCAAATTTGAATTATGCACATAAATGCATTGAAACTTAGTTAATGCATAAAAAAGTCCAAACGAACCCCGGAAAATCACAAAAATTGATACAACACTCATGTTGTTCTGTGTTGCCACG
Source organism: Triticum urartu (assembly GCF_003073215.2). Taxonomy (NCBI): domain Eukaryota; kingdom Viridiplantae; phylum Streptophyta; class Magnoliopsida; order Poales; family Poaceae; genus Triticum; species Triticum urartu. The sequence goes on along the minus strand of NC_053028.1, from coordinate 168,461,228 downwards.
AGAAATTTTTTGGAAGCAATAAGAGGTAATGGATATCGTTTCGTCCCCAAAGGTGGGAAGTTCCCTACCCAAACCATCATGCTTGTTGTGAGAAGCTCTGTTTTGTGAGAAGCATATACCCAAACCTGCCCCAAATGGGACAAAAAATTTACCATGACATGTTGATGCCGCTCCATGATAGCATGCCAAGTTTCATGAATTTCAGATGAATTTTGGATTTACTAGAATTTAAAAACCAGGCATCTCAATGTTTTGCCGACAATCAACGGTGCCCTGGTGTTTGAAGTTCATTTCCATTCCTTGCATGGGACCTAAGCATGCACCCAAGGACACAGATTTGATTTTTCAACCAATTTATATGCACTAGAGCATGTGCATGTAGTTCAAATTTGAATTATGCACATAAATGCATTGGAAACTCGGTTAATGCATAAAAATGTCCAAACGAACCCCGAAAAATCACAAAAATTTACACAACACTACTGTTGTTCTATGTTGACACGAGAAAAAATTTGGAAGCAATAAGAGGCAATGGATATCGTTTTGTCCCCAAAGGTGGGACGTTCCCTATCCAAACCATCATGCTTGTTGTGAGAAGCTCTGGTTTGTGAGAAGCATATACCCAAACCTGCCCCAAACGGGATAAAATTTTACCACGGCATGTTGATGCCGCTCCATGAAAGCATGCCATGTTTCATGAATTTCAGACGAGTTTTGGATTTACTAGAATTTAAAACCAGGCATCTCAATGTTTTGCCGGCAATCAACGGTGTCTTGGTGTTTGAAATTCATTCTCATTTCTTGCATGGGACCTAAGAATGCACCCAAGGACACATATTTGATTTTTCAACCAATTTATATGCACTAGAGCATGTGCATGTAGTTCAAATTTGAATTACGCACATAAATGCATTGAAAACTCAGTTAATGCATAAAAATGTCCAGACGGACCCCCAAAAAACACAAAAATTGACACAACACTCTTGTTGTTCTATGTTGACATGAGCAATTTTTTGGAAGCAATAAGAGGCAATGGATATCGTTTTGTCCCCAAAGGTGGGACATTCCTACCCAAACCATCATGCTTGTTGTGAGAAGCTCTGGTTTGTGAGAAGCATATACCCAAACCTGCCCCAAATGGGACAAAATTTTAACCGCGGTATGTTGATGCCGCTCCATGATAGCATGCCAAGTTTCATGAATTTTGGACAAATTTTGGATTTTCTTGAATTACAAAAGCAAGTACGTCGACGTTTTCCGGAGAGCCACGGTGCTGTGGTGTTCGAATTTCATCCCCATTTCTTGCATGAGAGATAAGCATAAACCCATGGACACATATATGATTTTACAAGCCATGTTGGTGCACGGGAGCATGTGCATGTAGTTTAATTTTGAATTATGCACCTGAAATGGCTAGAAAACCAATTTAATGTATAAACTGTTCAAACGAACCCTGAATTATTCCAATTCTTTTATGACACACATATAGTTGCATGTTCACTCCAGATAAAAGTTCTAGCAATTCAAACACCGTCCATTGTCGCTATGACCCTATTATGTGATTCAAATCAAGATGAAAAATCAAGTAGATCACACACAGTTTATTATCACCAACCGTGTGAGATGCAGCACAAAATATCCTGGAGCACCATTGGTGTATAGTACGCCTATGGCTTACGCGAGAAGGTGCGTCGGCTACAGTCCATAGCAGGCGTCGCAAGCACACTAGCTTGCTCCCCAAATATCATTTCACTGTTCAATCGTCGTCGGTGAAATATGGGCACGTGGACCCGCGTCGTGAGGGCAACTTCGGTGGCCCACTCCGGCGAGAGCGCGGCCACAACCGCCATGTGCGTGCTAACAAGGTGCATGAGTGCGGCCGCAATCTGCGACCGGGCGGCCATGGCAGCCCAAACGGCCGTTGTTGCTTCTCAGGTGGCGGCAGCAACATCTGACTCGGGGATAACAATTGGCGAGAGCGGAACAACAGCTGTCCGTTTCACAGCGGCGGCCTTAGCCCTGATGGAGGCCGCCCACGCCTAGCTCCTGGAGGTCACCGCACAAATCGAACGAAGCTTCTCCGACAACAGTCGGCAACCCATGGCCGAAGAGCTGGCAATTGCCGAGAGCGTTCGAGCAGCCGTCCGTTCCTCTGCCGCATACCTTGCGACAACGGAGCCCGTCCAAGCCCAGATCACGTCCGCCCACGCCCAGCTCCTGGCGGCCTTCATTACAAGAAATATGTCAACTTGTGACCTTGACTATTGGTCACTGAAAGGTCATTGTTTTTCATTTGCGACCTTTTTGTGACCAAAAACAGAAGGTCAAAAGCTGGCGTTCGTAAACTGAATTTAACGACCTTCTCTGTGAGAAGGTCGTAGACGTTTACGACCAAAATATGCCTATTTTTTGTTTTGGTCACTAGCAGCCTCCCGAGGCCACGTAGGCATCCGACATGGCAATCTGATGTGGCACAAGAATCAGCCCGGTCCAATTCGATTTTCTACATGGGCCTAGCCCAACAATTCAGCCCATTTATATTTTTTTGCTGCTAATTTTGGTGAACTACACGGGCCAAGCCCTACAATTTGGCCTTTTTATTTTCTGGGCCATGGCCTTTTTGTACCAGCAGTTTTAGTTTTCTTTTTTTATAAAATGGGTTGATTAGTCAAACAGGTCCCACTTGTCAGGTTCTGATAAATGGGTCCCAGCTATTAGGCTCAGATTCTTCATATTTCAATTTGACATCATATTTGGATTTCATAGTAATAAATAACCAGTATTTAAATAGGCAAGCAGAAAACACACATATTTATTCAAATAACAATAGCCAGATTTACTACAAGCTCTACAAATGACACGTAATACAAGCTCTAATGTATATAATGCTTTACAAGCTCTACAAATGCAAAGCTCTATAGTACTTTACAAGCTCTCCAAGTAATGTTACAAGCTCTACAAGTGTTTTCTTCTTCAGCATGGAGCTCCTTCAACAGCGATCAAATGTCGGACTCACAGATAGACATAGTCAGGACTGGGCTGACAGAAATACAACATGCCTTCCACAGTCGCCCTGTTACATGAATCGGCTAAGAAGAATTATAAAAACTAGAGCCAATATAATATGAACATTCCATTCAAAAAAGTAGTGAAGGAGTAAAGGACAATTCTTTATATAATGATAAATAGATTTCAGCTAGTACCAAGCTTTCTTAGCCAAGCTAGTTAAAATGAGATATTCATACAAGACAATAGAGACTATATGAATATGCATGGCACAAGTGCATGTCCTGGTTACTGGCTACACATGTAACACCAATAAATGGATAGAACAATAACGGGAACAACTCCAGATTACACGCAAAGCTCTATCCATAGTGCCGGCTATGGATAAAATCATGCACACTCCCAACAGAACTCAGTCACACAGTATAATTCCGACTATAATATAACCAGAGAACTAAAGATTCTACGTACTTAGAACTCAACTAATAAGTGAGAATGATCTGATTGTATGCAAACAATCTTGTTTTATTTGTTTATATTACTAAAACAGACATATCTTCCTTTATGTGAAGAAGTCCGCTTCCTTCTTTAGTGAGTAGTAATCGTTCCATGCAAATCAACCATGTGTGTATGCTTGATCATGGTCTGGAGATTACACACATAGAGCAATAGAATCCTAAACAAAATAGTATCAAACAGCGGTGGGTGCTCAACCTATTTACCATACACAAGCAACACTTAAACCATAGCATGTGCATATACTTGTGTCACATCAGGGGGTTCAGATTGTACTCAACATAATCTAATAAAAAGGATTGGGAGCAGAGGGAGAGGGAGGTGGAGATGGACGTGCTACCTGTTGCTGCGGTGGTGCCTCTTGGTGGTCGTGCTTGAACTCCTCCTGAAGCTGCTCACTAACCTGCAGGACAAACAAACCATGGGTGAGTTGCAGCATAGGCATATACATTAAGTGAAGATAAGGAGAAGAACCTGGAAGAAGAGAGGTGCTCTGTCCTCCCCCGTCCGTGCCCGTCCTCCTCCGTGCCGATGTCAAACAGCCTTTGTTCACCGCTTGCGAGCACCATGCGCCTTGGTTGGCCATGACGCCCTTGTCCTCTACTGCACGGATGAAAACCAGAGCATCAGTATAGCTACACTAGCACATAATACAGGCATGGTAACACAGAAATTCTCTAATTGACAAGCACCCAAACATATACATGCACCAGTTATTATCAGGTTAAGCCTCCTTAGTTTAGTGATCATTTACCCATACAGTTTTTCACCAAGGATTGCACCAGATGTCATGATTCAATTGAGATCTACTAAACTACATCATCACAGGAACGACGAGCAGTTTTAGATCTTAAAAAATGATCCACGCATAGTCTTAGTGCTCCGTCAAAGAATCAACTAAATTTGCTCTCAAGCATACAAACAAAGTTTAGGGAAAACCAAATGAATAAGCACTTATTGTGCAGGACACATAGCTATTTCATAAGCACTGAGTGTGGATATGTCTGCTAAATGTATTGTGCACAAAAAGGTGAGGCTCCCAACAGCCCAATATTATGACTACTACAGTTCAGATTTTGATAATAAAACTGACATGTGTAATCATATAGGTAATAAAATACATGGCACAATATGAGTACATCTCCAAACAGCTAATAAACCCCATAGTACCACAAGGACATGCACTGCAGTATATCTTGCAATGCAGGTTTTTGACTGAACAGTAACATCCCCTACATAGTAGTAACCAGGGAATTAATTGATGATTGGTATAGCAAATCAAAATTACAAGCACTACTCGTAGTAGCACCTACAACAATTTTTGACTAAACAGAAGATTGCTTATATTGAAATAACACAGACTAAGAACTAAGGTTACTTTGTTGTAACTCTCTCTGTCACGTTATGCCAGGTGTAATGTGACATCACAATACCACAGAAGAATACAGTGAGGATACCACTCAAATCTAGCAGCTGCAAAGATCAGACAAACAGGGTGAGTTCTTAGATTCATACTACTACTGGTAGTGTAGGTTTCTATGTTGTATCCTGATAATAACTGGACCCAGACTCGATCTCTGCATACCTTCTTATAAACCTGGTATCTGATGACTCGCCGCTTCGCTTGCATCGGCCGCCCCCTATCTCGACCAATGACTCGCTGTCGGAGTTTGACTCGGTTTTGAGAGCCTGGTTCCCTGCGATCAAAACAATGCAGCGACAGGTGAGATAGACTCCTGGTGTGTCTGATTTGGGAATGATCAATCTCCTTCTGAATTGAACTCTAAAGCAATATAGTTCTATGTTGGACCAACTCTAGTTTGGAAGACAAGAAAAATCTTAGGAATTCTGGAGCAGAGAAAAATATCTGCACTCAGATGGACAGGTGATGTTTCTCTTCTCTTCAAAACTTACTGAGATACGTTGCAGTTCGCATGTCTAATTTCTGAGTTACTCATAGTCAGCCAATGCTAAGTATTGACTTGACCCACAGCATTCCGCACATACTGATAACAAGATCCAATTCTGTTATAGGTTGAAGACATATATTACATACCAGAGATGGCCGCCGTTTGCGACTGGGTCGGTGTCAGGACGGCGTGGTGCTGCGGCGCCCGGAGGTTCGGACCACCACAAGTGGTCGGCGTTGCTTCTATCTTTTTCCAATCATGATCAAAACTATAATAACAGACAAAAAGAAAGAGATGAATCGCTTCATAGTACTGTCAGTTACATACTCGCTACCTATAACTAACATAAATGTAGCTGAACTCCTTATCAAAATCACTTTTCCCCCTCTCTCTTCCCAGCTACGGATATACATACAGCATGCACTCCAACCAAAACCCAAAAGTATACAATCCGGGTGATACATCAGTTAGACATGAATCATAACTTACAGAAAGTAAAATAAAAACTCCCCCATGCTTTAAAACATACATCGAATAAAACACGTACTATGTCTTTTGTTAGTATATGCTCGACCTCTGCTAGCCATGAACGGATCCCCGTATAGAGATTATGTAGAAATCTAACCAAGCCAATTCGGCCAGCAAGCAAAACCAATTAGGAATCGACATAATCTAATCCCCCGACCGACACCGTTAGTTACCGAAGAGTAGGGCGGGGATTGGGGGGCAGGGGGCGACTCACAGCTGCAGCACCTCGAGGAACTTGTCGTGCTCGGGCTCGGTTCAGATCTCCTGGGATTTTGGTGATGGTGTAGGGCTTCCTGGCTTTCATCCTGGCTTTTGGTGATGGCAGCAGCCTTGTTGGGGAGGCGTCTGAGCAACTTGGAGGGGTAGAATCCAGCAGCAACCATCGAGGACGTGGCTGCCTCTAGCGTGGACGAGAGGTCGTGACAAAGGGGGAGTTGGTGAGGTGCAGAGCCCGGAGGAGCGGCGGACGGTGAAGGAGCCACGGCGGAGCGTGGCGTCAAGTTCTCGGAGCATCGCCGTCGTCATGCTGCAGGCGCGGTCATGAGAGGCGCTGTGGAGCAGCCGTGGAGACGAGGCTGTGGTGCCGACCATGGAATGCAGAGAGAAGGAGGAGGGCGGCGCTACTGAGCGCGAGGGTGGATCGACGACGGGTGGGTGGGGGTGGCGGCGGGGCATGCCGATCGGATCTGGGTCGATCGGATCTGGGGGATCGAGGGGAGGGGAAGAGGCCGAGAGGGTGGGTCAGGAGTGGGTGGGTGGGGGTGGCGGCCACGGGGATCGAGGAGGGTGGGTGGGTGGGTTAGGGTTTTTGTTACTCGGGAGAATCTCCACCGTTGGATGGGTGCGCGATAGACAGCTCATATTGCGTCCAATTTGATAATCCGCGTGAAGGTGATTCCTCGCGTCTCATTGGTCGGCTGTCTCGCGCTTGAATTTCAAAAAATTGGAGTCAAATCCCTAATTCTTTTTAAAAATATAACGATGGCATAGTTCGTCAAAATGATCTCGTATTTGCATAAGTGTGCATCTTGAAATAGCAAACAATGTTGCCAAACAGTGCTTTAATTTTTATTGCATAAAAAAATCTTTTTCTATTTTCTGAGTGCATAAATGGTTTTTTTGTGAAGAACCTAAAAAATGTTTGTTCCAAAATATCATCACTCCAAGATTCAACAAACTAGCTACGAACGGTCATGCTCGCCATTTTGACTGCATTTTGAAAGGGGCATAAAAAATTCAAACTAAAAAAATAAAAAATGGAGAACCTTCGCATTGTGTCATTATATAAGATCAAGTGGCCAGGAAAAATAATAAACTTGTAATACGGCAGTTATTTTAAAAAAGTGTTCTTAGAAATGAGCTATCATGCGCGAAGATTTATGGCTTTCAAGCCAAATGATCAATCTTATGGCCACATTCATGGCATAGTTTGTTCAAATTATCTCATATTGTGCACAAGGGTGCATCTTGGAATTCCAAACAATGTTGCCTAAGGGAGTTTTCATTTTCTTTGCACGGAAATTTATTTTTCATTTTAAGTGCCCGGAATGAGTTTTTTTGTGAAGGACCTACCATAAATTTGTTGTAAAATTGGACCAAATCAATTTTATAAAATACTACGTCATATTTAATGCACAATTGACCAAATGGTTGGGTGTAAAAAGTTTTCATCCACCTCTCGTGAAAAAGACAAATTTCTGCCGATTCAGTTGGAAGCGGGTCAAATTTGAACTACAGTTTCCTCATAGTTTGCTCTTTATTTTTTTCAAAAATCATTTATAGGTACATAAGTATCTATTTAATCAGAGAAACATCAAAAGTTTTCCAACATTCAACCACTAGCTAGGAACAATCCAGCCCGCCGTTTTGACCGCATTTTGAAACGGGCATAGAAAATTCAAAGAAATTCAAAAAAATGGAAAACCTTCGCATTGTATCATTATATGTGACCAAGTTACCAGAAAAAATAATAAACCTGTAATACGGGAATTATTTTAAAAAAAGTGTTCTTAGAAATGAGCTATCATGCGTGAAGATTCATGACTTTCAAGCCAAATGATCAATCTTATAGCCACAATCATGGCATAGTTTTTTCAAATGATCTCATATTGTGCACAAGGGTGCATCTTGGAATTCCAAATAATGTTGCCTAAGGGAGTTTTCATTTTTTTGCACGGAAAATTCATTTTCTATTTTTTGAGTGCCTGAATGAGTTTTTTGTGTGAAGGGCCTACCATATATTTGTTCAAAATTGGACCAAATCATTTTCCTAAAATACTAGGCCATGTTTAATGCACAATTGACCAAATGGTTGGGTGTAAAAAGTTTTCATCCACCTCTCATGAAAAAGACAAATTCCCGCCGATTCAGCTGGAAGCGGGTCAAATTTGAACTGCAGCTGCCTCATAGTTTTCCCTTTAATTTTTACAAAAATAATTTCTTGGTACATAAGTATCTATTTAATCAGAGAAACACCAAAAAAATTCCAAGATTCAACCACTAGCTAGGCACGGTCAAGCCCGCTGTTTTGACCGCATTTTGAAACGGGCATAAAAATAAAATAAAAATCAAAAAATTGGAAAACCTTCGCATTGTGTCATTATATGTGACCATGTTTCCAGGAAAAATTATAAACTTGTAGTACGGCACTTATTTTAAAAAAGTGTTCTCAGAAATGAGCTATCATGCGTGAAGATTCACGGCTTTCAAGCGAAATGATCAATCTTATGGCCACATTCTTGGCATAGTTTGTTCAAATGATCTCATATTGTGCACAAGGGTGCATCTTGGAATTCCAAACAATGTTGCCTAAGGGAGTTTTCATTTTCTTTGCACGGAAAATACATTTTCAATTTTCCAAGTGCCTGAAATGAGTTTTTTTTTGTGAAGGACCTACCATATATTTGTTGCAAAATTGGACCAAATAAATTTTCTAAAATACTAGGCCATATTTAAGGCACAATTGACAAAATAGTTTTGTGTCAAAAGTTTTGATCCACCTCTGGTGAAAACGACAAATTCCCGCCGATTCAGTTGGAAGCGGGTCAAATTTGAACTGCAGCTGCCTCATAGTTTACTATTTATTTTTTCAAAAAATCATTTATAGTTACATAAGTACCTATTTAATCATAAATACATGGTTTGGTGGCGATACGTCGAGGTTTGGGCGGTGGCCCAGGCCCCCAACTCTAGAGCGCGTAAACTCGCATGCCCGCTGCGTGGTCACCGCGTGACCGTGGCGTTGCCATGTGTTCTGGGCAGCCTAGGCATGTCTAGTGGGTTGGGCACTCCCCAGGTAGGTGCTAGGAAGAAAATTACAACATAAGATTCGCACGAGGAGACCGATCGATGCTCAAACATGAATTAGCAGCCAAGTGTTTGATTAGCGGTACGGGAAATGTACATGGCTAATGGGCGTGTGTTTTGGCTGAGGATGATCGGTTAGTAAGAAGACCATCTTCACAAATTTTTAGATCAAAAGGAGGAGCCCAGGTGGTACTTGCTTTGCAAAGCACCACACTGGACATAAATATGAATGTTGAAGCTGGGCTCAAAATGATGAATGGATTGAGCTGGCATTTGGCGGAGGATGGTTATTTGGGCATAGGAAAGCACTGTAGAAAATGGATACTATTTGGACATGCCAAAGTGGTACTTCCTTCACAAACTGTTGTTCTGAACAAAATAGGAAAATGAATATTCTTGAATTATTTTTGAACTAGGAAAGGAAGGTTTTTTACATATTTGAAAAAGATATGACCCAAAAATTTATGAGAATTTTTTGGGAATTTTGGGAATGACAGAAATATAGGTTGCTTCACAACCTAGGGCAAAAACTGCCACATGGACAAGACACATAGGCAAAACTGATGAGGTGGCGCCTAGTCATAGCAACCCACCACAATTTACAAGGTTATGACCATCTATATTGGTCATGATCAGCTAGAAATAAGGCAGCAAACCAGTGCTATCTGCTTTATGACCATTTCGTGTAAGGAAATTACGGCCTTTCTAACCAAAATGGTCGTTATAGTTTAGGGTTTGGAGCCCCCCGAACAGCTTTTGACCAATTGGTCTGAAATGGTCATAGATCTATGACCAATTCTTTCAGGGTCACTGACAGAAGGTCACTAGTTGACATATTTCCTGTAGTGCTTTTCCAAAGAGATGGCAGATGCGGATGGCGGGATGCTTGCCGAGTATGGTGCGATGGATGCCATGGAGCCCCTTCCCCAGGAGACCGTCGGGCGCGAGCTGGACATGGAGGCGGAGGAGATCGACGAGCACCAGTCGTTGTAGTACTCTTCGTTTTGTTTAATTAAGAGCGCCGGTCTTTAATTTGTTAGAGTAATGTTTAGGTCAGCTAGCTCTATTTAATTGCTGAACTTGCTCGATTAAGAAGTTAGTCTCCTTTGTGTACCCAAATTATGCAATGATGTGGATGACCACTGTAACTAGGGAAATTCGAACCAAAATTTTTGACGTTCAAACTCATCACACACGGTTATGCTATCTGAATCATTTGTGATGTTCACATATTGTACGCAGTTCTGAATAAGGGACCGGGTCTGATAACACTTTGCGCGCTAGTTTTTTCGCTGAAGCGATTCCAAATTTTTGGCTTCCGCGGAAATCTACCTCCATGCCCCCTCCCCCTTATCAAAAGCCACATTTCCCCTGTTTCCGCCTTACTTTCCAAGTTGAAATCTCACTCCTTGCTTGCAGCGCCGCCTCCTCGTCAGCGACCCTCCTTCACGCTACTCGGCCTCGTCTATCCAGGCAGGTAATCCACACTCGACCCCCATCCTCCTCCTCCTCCTTCCACATCCCACATGCCCCGACCATCGGTGCGAGCGCGACACCTTCCACCCAAATCACCGACCCCTCCACCAAATAAGTGCAGCCCTAAGCCATGGTGCACGTAGTATAGCCAGGATCTCAAGGAGCATTTGGCAGCGGAGAAGCAAATCGCGGCCGCATGCACAGATGAGGTCGCGATGGCTGCCAGATCTTGGGGGAGCACCTTGCCATTTGCTAGCTACGTTGGTTAATCATGCTTGGTTTACCCGTTGCCTGTGCTGCTCCTGCATTTCCTTCATAAATTCTAGTGAATTGTGCTATCTAATTTTACCATGCAATCTGTTGCTCTAGTGTATATGTTCTATATGTCGTGCAGTGTGGTGCTCACTTATTAACTATTTTGTTAATTAGTTGTTGTCTTCAGTTAACTGTTTGGTTCAATTCTACAAATGTGATGTTCAATTCTTCAGGCTGCAATTTTGTATTGTCTTCCATGTGAGAAATAAATCGAATTTATCTTTACAAAATACATGAGAAACGAATACAATTTCTATATTTCCAAGTTGTCAAGCATGCTTGGTTTGGTTATACATTGTGCAATGTGGTGCTCAGTTCACGTTTGGTTCATTTGTGTTGTGGTGTTTAGTTAACTGTTTGTTCAATTCTGCAATGCGATGTTCAATAGTTGTGGGTGCATTCTTTTATTGTATACGATGTGAGGAATAAATTGAATTTGGCTGTAGTAAATACTTAACCTGATGACTAACTACCTTATATGTGTTGCAGGAAAACAATGGGAAGCACTGAGGTTTACAATCGAGGTTAGCACGTGCATGGTCCCTTGTCTAATAGCACATTATTGTGCAATTGTAGGAACCATTCAAATATTTTGGTTTTTAACAATTTGGTGTTGCACATGTAGGTCCTGCTGTCAGAGGGTTTGACCCACTATTTGACCCTTTTTGCATATGGGGAAATGAGTTGTCCATGAATATCAATCAAATCAAGAAACTCAGAAAGATTGTTAGGATAAAGAAATTAGCGACAAAAAACAACAAGATCTTTATCTGCACAATGAAGAAGACATCAGTTCACTACAAGATGGTACTAACTATTATACCTTGCCTTTTTTATTCCTTTGCCCCATTTCCAATATAGAGAAGATATCTATGCACATCCTTGTTTTCAGGCCTTTCCAAAGCAGTTCACTGATGATTACCTCTCAACCCACCTCTATGGTCAGGAGGCGAGGAAGGTTTTCATACAACACCCACGGTTCAATATTGAAGTGTTCCTGAAGAGGACAAAGGACGGACAGTCAATCATCCACAGGCACTGGCATAAAGTTGCAAAGACCTTCAACATGAATGAAGGCTCAATATTGGCCTTCCACTTCAGCAGTTTTCCAGATAAGATGCATATGTCTATATACCATCTATGATGCTAATTTCGAAAGGTTCTACATGTTGCATGTGAAACTTGGTGCTGGTGCAGTTGTGTAATGGGGTAGCTGAGTGCTGAAGATATATCATGTTGTACTCTGATGTATTTCAATTATGAAATTATGCTTCCTTAATATGGAAATGAAATATATTATGTGCTTAATATGAATGTCAATTAGATTAATAAATGGATTATTGATAATAATGCAAATTTGCGAATTAGCCTGCTAATTGGGTTTTGCTATTGCAAACGGTTGTTGAAAAAATACCGTGGGTGATGACCTCAGGCAACACACAGAGTTTCGAGGAATAAACCGTGTTGGAACAATGAACAATCACACATGACTTTCTCTTGAAAACTGTTTGCGTTAGGCCACCTTGCGCAAAAGTTTACCACATAAAAACGGTGTGTGATGGATAGCCTTTGCCACACAGTTTCTTCTATGGACCGTGTGTGATACATTCAATAAAGCAAACAATTTTACGGGAAAAATTATGTGTGATGTACCTGTGAACGGAAACATTTTCCTTGGAGCGACTGTGAGGGATGTAGATACGAACAGAAACGTTTAGCGGGGACTGACTGTGTGGGATGTACTAGCGACCGGAAACATTTTCGTCGTGTAATTGTATTTTTTAGCTCTACTGTATGTATTTCCGTATTTGAACGCTCTCCGATCGCACACGAACTCATTTTGCCGAGCGTGTGTGCCAGGAGGGCATATCCCCGACGGTTTTTGGGTCGTGTGGGAAGGACCCCCCTATCTCCCACACTCACTTGGCGACGGTTCCAAATGCCATCACGGAAAGGGGTTAAAAACCATTTTTTAGGACCAACGCGTACTAGTGCTAGTTTATGAGCTTCTTTGGACCTTAAGACTTTGTTATTTTTTCATTTTATAATATGGTTGTATGCATCGATTGATCCAGATGCAGGGGGTCATCCTCCTTTTCAAAAAAAGATAAATAGTAGGCTCAATAGAAAGGAATGTTCACTTGTGTTCAAATTTCAAGGAAGTGTGCTTCACGCTTCTCTTTCTGCAATATGTGTCAGAGTATATGATTTGATTTTTCTACTTTCCCATTTACAATATTGTGTACTTCATTCTTAGCTTTGCTTTTGAAAACAATATACGAGCTTTAATTACCATAAAAGTCTAGAAATGCTAACTTGAAACTGAAAAACCAACAATCCAGTTACAACGCTTTCTTTCCCTCATAAACTTTGGTGATGACATTGGTTAAGACCCATTACAGATTTCTCACAGAATGAAAAGTTAACTATGATAGTTCGAAAATTGTCTGTCAAGAGCCATGAATAGGAGAAAGGCATCATACTCAAGTTCGGAGAAGAAAAAAGATACGGAGAAAAGGATAGATCAGTATTCTGCACACGAGCGACCAGCTGACAAATTAAACCTGCTCCATGGTGCTCATGGCCATTCTATGGAACATCTGGAAATGACGCGATGCAATGGTATTTCGAGCCGAGCACCAAGGTCTTCACTCCATTGCCAGGGCAGCTGCAGACGATCTCCACCTTTGGGCGCATCGCTGCAAAAGTATTCCAAAACGGACTCTGCTCAATGCTTGGTCCTCTATGTTGTCCCACTTTGCTAAGAGATTATAGTTTTTGTACCTTAACTTGTAATCTTCCCCTTCAATACCACCTCTCTCCTTATGTAATTCTGAACTCTTGTAATGGCTTCTTCAGTTGGTAATAAAGTTCAGGCAGATGTAAGCCTGCCGTTGACATGTTAAAAAAATCATGCTCTGAAACTAAATTGTTTTGTGGATCCATTTTACTTGATTTTTTATTATGGACATATGACTTGGTGATATATATATACATACATTAATGCTGTCAAGTTGTGGTTTAGCAATAGGCATAATTTCCTATCAAGTTATTTCTTTTGAATATATCGTTGTTTTTAAGCTTGAAATTTTCTATGTGTAGTGAAATTGTATCTAACACTTAGATTTAAAGGATAAATGTAAAACATGTTAGATAACTCTTGTTCTAAATTGGGACTTTGCATCATTTGGCATCTAAGGGGTTTTTAAAGGGTTTGAATTGGTACTTAAGTGGTTCATAAAATCAAATTTTATTGACAATTACAAACATTTTCAAACACTTCGGGTTTGAAATATGACTTGTGGCATTTGGCATCCTAAGTGGTTGCCAAAACCTAATTTTATCAACACAAACAAATATTTTCAAAGCACTCATGATTTTAAATATACTCCATCCATTTGGTGCAATGGGCGTTCTTAAATTTGTTACCATATGTGTTCGCCCAGAACTAAACCAATTAAACCATGGATTTTGTGCACGTGGATTCAACGGGTCTTTGCGTCATTTGGCACAACGGGTCCACTAGTTAAACAAAAAATTGGGTGTGCCGTCCTCGCTTGCGCACGGATGCAGTGTCTATGGCTCGCTTGGACCAGCTCAGCTAAGACAGTGTGTTCGAGATGGGTGCAGTGTGCCGCGTTAAGTGTTGAACCGAGACTAGGGCGGCCCAAAGCCAACCCCTGATGCGCTTAATGGGCCGGCCCAGCTGAAAGGATCAAGATGGACCTAGAGGGGGTGAATAGGTACAATTACAAATTTTGATTATTACTTAGCAATTTTAGGCAATAACGCGGAATATGAAAGTGAGCCTAACAATTGCAACTATGATGCTAAGAGCTAAGCAAGATAAACAAGTAACACAAATATGTGAGTAAACAAGAACAATATGATATAAGTAGGTGCTAAGAGACAAGTAACCACAAGTAGAGAGTTAGGGTTAGGAATAACCGCAACTCCGAGCGACGAGGATGTATGCCGATGTTCACTTCCTTGGGGTGGTCTCCAAACCCTCACAACCATTTCCAAGGATAATCACAATGGTCGATTCCTCTCCGAAAGACTCCTACCGCCTAGGAGTCTCCAACCTCCAAGAGTAACAAGAACGATGGGGAAAAGATCAAGACTTCCTCAAATCACAAATTCCTTTGGTGCAAAGATGGGGAAGGAGTGGATCTATCACTTGGGCCGACAACTTCTCTCAAATCCCTTAGGGATCTAAGATTTGGTGTGGAAGAGTGAGAGAGAGTGAAATGTGTTCTAGGGTTTGCTCAAAGTGAATGGTCAACCCTCTCCCATGGGGGAAGAGGGCTATATATGGTG
Source organism: Triticum urartu (assembly GCF_003073215.2). Taxonomy (NCBI): domain Eukaryota; kingdom Viridiplantae; phylum Streptophyta; class Magnoliopsida; order Poales; family Poaceae; genus Triticum; species Triticum urartu. The sequence goes on along the minus strand of NC_053028.1, from coordinate 168,445,851 downwards.
TGAGAGCAAATATGGCCGTTGTGGTGCAAATGACAGGGTAGGCCGGACATCCGTGACAGGGGCCGGACATCCGACCTAGTGTAGCACTACCACCGTAAAGCAGAAAGCAGAGGATGAAGCAGAGGGGCTAGACATCCGGGGCAAAGCCCGGACATCCGGTGACACAGGAAAGCCCGGACATCCGGCACGTGGCCGGACATCCGGCAAGTTCACCTAGTCGAACAGCCCCCTGGATAGCATGAGCCAGATATCCGGCAAGGAATCTAGGAAATCCGGGGTGCATGGAGAGCCCGGACATCCGACATGGAGGGCCGGACATCCGGAAGACAGAACCAGTGCAAGTGTTCTCTAGATAGCTGAGTTCATATATCCGGCATGCGGGCCGAATATCTGGTGTGCGGCCCGGACATCCGGCAGGGCTAGAGGCAGAACAAGCTAGAGAAAATAGTGATAGATCTAAAGAAGGAGTTTTGTGTCATGAGCATGTCTTTTACTAACCCTACCAATCCCCTCTTAATAGTGTAGGATCCTATACTCAAGAAAACAATTATGCAACCTTTTTGATACTTCTTCCTTGAGTAAAATCAACTCCGTTTTGATACTTCTTCCTTGAGTAAAATGAACTTCGTATGTTCACGATCAACACACATTTGATGAACCGGGGACTAACACCTGAGATTCACTTGACGAACATAGTTAGTCCCCTACATGTATATTGTCATCAACATCAAAACATGATGTAAGGGCATGATTGCACTTTCAATCTCCCCCTTTTTGTTTGTTGATGACAATCATACATGTAGTATCATAGATGCAATAAATAAATTTAGCATTGTAAATCATGGGAGCATAATACAATATATGTTCCTATTTTCGTTAGCTCCCCCTTATTGTGTGCATGAGATGATTAGGTTAGGATGTGCAGCACACATTCTCATGGAAGCATATGTAGCCCAAAAATATAGGAAGATATGACATGCACATATGAAACAACCACAACAACAATCCATAGCCACAATGATAACAACATAGTCTCAAACGATTAAGTACCAAATGTAGCATACATAAAGAGTTAGAATAATAGCGAACATATAGTTGACCCAACTAAGATACTACTTCTCCCCCTTTGATAGCAACATGCAAAAAGGGGCGAAGAACTAGAAGAGCTCCATAGAAATCACTCCTAGCGGATGTCATCATCATCAAAGAACTCGACGTACTCATCATGAGACGGGAACCCGAAGGTGGAAGTGGATGGTGCCGTGGGAATAGGATCATCATCACTCACGAGACTCCCATGGTCGCGAAGGTGCTGCTTGAGCTGATTCTTGGAGATGATAAGACGCTTCTGAACATCATGATTTTTTGAAAGTTAAATGTGATAGCCTTCATGATAGAAGACTGAGCCTTGCCCAGAAACGAGGCAAGACGGCCACGATGCGCTGTCGAGGAGGAGGGCATGGAGGAACCCATGGTTTGTGACCCACTAGCAGACTTCCTAGGCGGACGGGGTGCAGCAGATGGTGCAGGAGCTGCCATGCGCATATGAGTAGGAGGTTTCCAAATGGCATGCACTGCCGTCTTTGCAACCTCAAAAGGAGCAGTGTGATCAATGAGCGCCTGAATGAATAGAGCATGAGGGAACTGGCGCGTCTAAAAGAAGCTGGAGACACAAATCTCATGCTAAATGTAATGGGCTATGTCAAGAGGCTTGGAAGGCTTCTTGTGCATACGAACCATAAAGTCAATGCAAGAGTTGCGAGCCCTTGAACGATCTCCCTTCTTAGGATAGAGTGTGCAAAGCACACACTGATAGAGAATGTAGTAGGGTGACTTGAAGATGGATAACTCATTGGGTGGATACCCATGTTCCTCCTCAATGAGCTGAGTGGCAGGCTTAACAAGGGGCAAACAATCATCAATCCACTTGGGCTTATGCAGTGGATAGCAGCCATACCCCGGGAAGAAGGAGTAGGGCCGCATTGCTTGGTACGCGCCATGAGGAACTCCGGCGGTCAATCCACAAGTGAACACCCTGAACCGGTCCCTCCCGAGTGATTCACACCGCAACCCAGAGAATGGATTGGATGGAAACTAGATCGGGAGGAGATGAAGGCGTTGTTGGGGAACGCAGTATTTCGAAAAAATTCCTACGATCACGCAAGATCTATCTAGGTGATGAATAGCAACAAGAGGGGAGAGTGTGTCCACATACCCTCGTAGACCGAAAGCGGAAGCGTTTAGTAACGCAGTTGATGTAGTCGAACGTCTTCGCGATTCAACCGGTCCAAGCACCGAACGTACGGCACCTCCATGTTCAGCACACGTTCAGCTCGATGACGTCCCTTGAGCTCTTCATCCAGTTGAGGATGAGGGAGAGTTTCCTTAGCACGATGACATGTTGATGCTGATGATGAAGTTACTGGCGCAGGGCTTCGCCTAACACTACAAAAAAAGACACATCCGTGACATTTTGGGCCGAACGAAAAAAATTTCTGTCATACATATGACACTTCTATGACGATAATTGTGACAAAACCCGGTATCATCAAAGATGTGGTGGGCTCCTACTTCTATGAAAACATCATGACAGAAAATGGACTTTTCGTCCTGGGCGGGCCGGAGACGCAGCTGCATGACATTCTTTGGGCCGTCCATGACGAAAAAAACCGTTGTAGAAACGAGGGCGAGGAAAATTTCGGGGAGTTCCTAGTTACGGTGGGAGGTCGGGGGCTGAGCGATGCGCGCTTCTCTCGTACACGTACACGCGTGTGTGCGAGGCATTGGCTCTAACTGAACCCGAGCGAGGCATTGGGCTCTAATTGAACCCGAGCGATTGCACTGCACGCTACGCGTTGCTGAACCCGAGCGATCGATCGATGGCTGTTAACTGAACCCGATCGAGCGATTCCTTCGCTACTGCTGCTAACTGAAGCCGATCGATACTGCCTCTGGATGAACAGTCAGCGTTGCGGGGGGGTTTGGATGAACAGTTCCCGATGGGGGTGGATGAACAGGACCCCGTGGTGTTGCCTTTGGATGAACAGGACCCCGATCGATCGAGCCGGTTGGGGCTGGATGAACAGGACCCCGTGGAGGGCTGGATGAACAGGACCACCCCGCGGAGGGCAGGATGAACAGTAAACGGTGGAGGGCGGGATGAACAGTAGCCCGTGGAGGGCTGGTTGAACAGGAGCCCGTGGAGAGGGCTGGTTGAACAGTAGCCGGTGGAGTAGCGCGCGGTGGAGGCTGGATGAACAGGAGCCCATGGATGAACAGTTGCAGGTGGAGGCAGGAGGAGGTCGACAGTGGATGAACAGTAGCTCGTGGAGGCTGGAGGGGGTCGACGGTGGATATGAACAGTATCTCGTGGAGTCCCGTTTTGCGGTACGCCACACCCCTCCTGATGAACAGGACCCCCGTTTCGACCGTAGCGCTCCAACACAAGTCTGTTTCGTCCGTTTTGCGGTACGCCACACCCCTCCCGATCAACAGGACCCCCGTTTTGACCGTAGGAGGTCCGTTTTGTCCGTTTTGCGGTATGCCAGACCCCTCCCAATGAACATGATCCCGTTTTGAACGTGGCCGGTCGAACACAAGGCCGTTTCCTCCGTTCTGCGGTACGCCAGGCCTCGTTTCCATCGCATGTTCCGTCCAAGCCCTCCCAATGAACACGATGCATTCCGTTGCCTCCCCATGAACACGACGCATTCCATTGCCTCCCCATGAACATGACGCATTCCGTTGCCTCCCCATGAACATGACGCATTCCGTTGCCTCCCCATGAACACGACGATGACACTGTTTCTCCGTTCCGACCCAGCCATGTACACGAGCCCTGGCCGTACGTATGCGTGAGTAGGCGTTCGAGACCCCGCCCATATGTACACATACGTGGCCGTATTTTCTTTCTTGCACCCTGGCCGATGTACGTACGTGTACATGCTACGTGCGCGCCTCTACTATGACACGTGCGCGCCTCTACATCGACCAGTATATATGTACGTACACGTTCGCGACCAGAATGACAACGCTACGTACGCTTCGACCAGGTGGATCCCGACTGTCAAGCACTTCCTTGCGTGCGAAGATGTAGCTGGTGGGTCCCAGCAGTCAGGGGCAAACGTTTTTTTCATGAAATACGGTGGCCCGTCTGGTGGGTCCCCGCTGTCAGGTGGAGGAATAATTATTTTGCGCGTAATAAGGAGGCACTTCCTTGCTGCGGCCGTGGACCCAGCTGTCAGCGTCTCCATGCACAGTACTCTTCTGATGGAAGTCGGTCGTTGACCATATTGACCACGCCGCGCCGAGAGCACCACGGCGGTGGACGACGGTGAGGCCTAGGAAGTGGACGACGCGGGGCCGGGGAAGACGCGGCAGTGGAAGCCCGCGCGGAGAGGAGTATGAGGGTTCACTGGTTCGGCTGCGGTGTGAGGCTGCCGTCGCCACAGGGCCTAGCCAGCGGTGGGAATAGTAGGGGGCGGTGAGGCCTCCGCGGCAGCACAGCCGGCCACGGGAGGCAGGAGCATGCGGCACGACCGGCGCTGCTTTGGGTAGCTGGAGCATGAAGACCAGAGGTTGAAGAAGCACTACGGCTGTTGGATGGACATCGTACGATCACTTGAGCTAGAATCATTCATATTGACTAAGTTGACAAAGCCCTTCGTCCCCGTCAACTTAGTAGGCCCACAAGTCAGCCTCCCACCAAGGTGGGTCCCAGCTAGCCGGGGGAGTATTCATTTTTTTTGTGCTTAATAAGGAGGCACTTCCGGTGGGTCCGAGCTGACAGCGGGGGAACGTTTTTTTCACAAAATATGGTGGCCCATCCGGTGGGTCCCAGCAGTCAGGGGGAAACGATTTTTTTCACAAAATACTGGTGGCCCATCCGGTGGGTCCCCGCTGTCAGGTGGAGGAATAATTATTTTCCACATAATAAGGAGGCACTTCCTTGCGGCTGCCGTGGACCCAGCTGTCAGCCTCTCCACGTACATTACTCTTCCGATGGAAGTCGGTTGTTTGACCACATTGACCACGCCACACCGAGAGCACCACGGCGGTGGACGACAACGAGGCATAGGAAGGGGACGACGTGGAGCCGGGGAATACGCGGGAGTGGATGCCCACACGGAGAGGAGTACGAGCGTTCACCGGTTCGGCTGCGGTGTGAGGCTGCCGTCGCCGCAGAATAACAGGGGGTGTGGGTGATTAGAGGGAAGCCCTGGCCAGCGGTGGGAGTAGTAGGGGGCGCTGAGGCCTGCGCGGCAGCACAGCCGGCCACAGGAGGCGGGAGTAGGCGGTCCCGCCAGCGCTGCTTTGGCGGCTGGAGCAAGAAGATCAGATATTGAAGAAACACCACGGTCGTTGGATTGACATCCAACGGTTACGTCTGCTAGAATCGTTTGTTGACGTATATAATAACTAAAAAAATCTTGCATACGCGTCAACTAAACAGGCCCACAAGTCAGACCACTCCCTGTTTTTTTAATAATTTATATATAGCTCATGGCAACTTCTTATGCAATTTATTGCAGTCGTTTTTTTTGGTTGGCCAGGGCCAATTTCACATATTTCTGTGGGTTCCAAACTATTTTTAATACTGAAATGTCCAGCCAAATTTAAAGTACTTTGAAGATATATTTAAATTAGGTTAATGCCCAGTGAAATAGGAATCTGAAAATGTAATAAAATTCAGAAATTATAAAGTAATTGCCAATTTGTCATCTGTTTTTATATTTACAACCCATTTCATATTACTTTCAAGATTTGCAGGCGTCTTGAAAGAGTTGCAGCCCATCAAGGCGTAGAAAAATAAGTAGGCCTGGATTGGGTATTCTTCAGAAAAAATAAATTGGGCTCATTTTCGCAAAGAAAAAATAGCTGGGCTGGTCACATGGTGAACATAAAATATAAGCCTGGGCTAGACGGGCCACAGCCCAGTTCAAACCCTGCTCCGTCTCAACAATACCCAACAAAAAAAGTACTGCTCGAGTAGCTACGTCCCAGGTGTCAGCCGATCTTGTGCTGTTCTCTTGTCTATTGACTATATACGCTCACAATGTCGTGGGTCCCAGATGTCAGGAAAACACTAGGAGGAAGCATTTTATTTTTCCATACGCTGACGTGGTGGGCCCCTACTGTCATCCTCTCCACGTACTTCTGCCGATTCCTGTTGTTTGTTGACCACGTTGACAATGTGAGAGGGCGGCGCCGCGGCGAGCGCACCAAAGCGCGTAGAGGAGGTCGGCGTTAATGATTTAGGAGACGGTGGGGCGGCGATGCGTGCACTGAGGCGCAGCCAGCCGTGGGAGGCGGAAGCAGGTGGCCCCGCCGGCGCTGGTTTGGTTTTGGCGGCTAGAGGAAGACAGGACTAAAGAAACACGACAGACTGTAAAAGCAGCAGGAGTACTTAACAACCTTAACTGAAACTAGCAGGGGCACTTAACAACCAAAGCTGAAAGCAGTATGAGTACTTATACAGGTTTAACCGTACAAAGCACGCCTCGAATAGTGCTACTTTGCCTACAGTTAACCAAGGGTGAGGCCGCCAAGCCCCAGGACAAGGCCCAGGCGCCACCCCGCGCATCCACAACCTTCTGAAAGCGGCTTCATCTCGCAACGTGGTCAATAAACATGATATTCGCTTTAGAGCCATGGAAAAGCATGAACATAATCTTCTGTCCTATTCTCCAAGATGGACGGGCCTTCATTATTTCAGACCACCCATGAATAAGTATCTTTTCACCTCCAAGGGGAATTGAGTAGGTCGACATAAACATCATGTTGTGACCAAGCGCAGGTCTGACCCGACCATGGTCAGGCATCTGTATAGGAACAATAGAACTCGGTAGTTCCTGTTTCAAGAAGATCACAACTGTAAAACTGTGTATAAGCAATAGTTTATGAACAACATATATAACAGAAAACAACTCGTACCATAAGTTTCTCGACACAGTTGGACCTGTTCAACGAGTGCAGCAGTGGCACACATATCCCATGTGGCCTTCCACCATTGAAACGCCCAACAAGGACCTCAAGATGATCAATAAAGTGTAGGAACTTGTGGATGTCGATCCAGTCAACTTCAGTGCCATTAGTAACAGTCGAGTTATTACAGAGTAACAAACGAGCAGACTGCTTAACTATGAAAAAACCTACACATGCCACCAATTATAAGAAAATATTAGTTAGAAGTAGCATCTTCGTGAGAGATTCGTTGCTACTTCTAAAGTTAAATTGTGATTAGTTAGATATAATAGGTGGATTAAGAAGTAATCGAGGCAACAAGCAAGAACCAGATACAAAACTAACATGGATGAACAATTGGAATGATGTCGGGGAGGAAGATCGCAATGAAGATGAGACCAGGTTCTGCTATTTCCATCAACATTCGTGCGCCAACATTCAGTCCGTAACACTTGAGAAAGTTTATCCAAGTCCGGCCATAAAAAAAGCAGCGACCTTCTTGGTTCATGAACCCAACTCAGAACTTATATCCATGGCTTGTCTTAACTGTGACCATTAAACTAGTGTATTCAGTTATGGCAAGGCCTAGCATCTTGAGTACATGTGTTCTGGCAGAGCAAATAATACACTTTGGGAAAAATAATATGAGAACACATCATGTTAAAAAAAACCCACCCTCCCAGATAGAAAAGAGGATTCTAGGAACATACTGTGTGCGTTTCAAAATGCTGTGTTAGGATGAGAAGGAACAAGTGTGGCGTCTCGCCAAGGGCGCAGAAACCTGTAGGGTACTCGCACTTTGGGCACTGCAAATGAAGCACACTAGATTCAGTAGGAAGAAAAATGCATCAACGGCGGCGGCTGCCATCCTAGGATTACCTGCGACCAAGGGACTTGGGTTTATCGGGGATCGATGAAGAATTTGTACCTGGTTCTCCATGAGAAAACCCTATGCAATCGCCGAGAGGGGGTTTTCTCTGAACAAGCAGACGAGGGAGAAGGAGATTCAAGCCCAGTGAAATATTGCCACTTCGGCCGTCCAACTTACTGGTAAAGCTGGAAAGGGGAGGTTGTAATTTGACAGCTCATTGGGCATTACTGCGGCGCTACCACCGGGGTGTGTCTACCGTGAAGTTGTGCACTTTAATTTGTGCATATGGCACGTGGACCCCGTTGCCGATTGCCCCACATATGAGCGAAAGGAAGTAGAAAGACAGGAGTAACTAGTTACACATAATTATATATTTTGATAGAGATATACTCCCTTTGTAAAGAAATATACAGATCTTTTATATCACAGGCTCACCTTGGCGAGAAATATACTCCCTCTGCAACGCACGGGCATTATGGGGGTTCGGCTGAGAATATAATACTCAGATAGGCTCACGGTTCTGGACTTTTGGCCGCAGGCCGACCCTGCATGTTTGGGGGCCCATGTGTTCTACCTCAGCGCTTTTCATATTGCAAGCGATTGGTACGGCACTGGTTTTAGATGCTGTCGCAAGGCGAATACACAAAATTGAATAAAGCACGACAGCTATTGGAATGAAATCGAACGACAGTTCCTAACCAGCAATCAGAGTTGCAATTCTATCAATGATATACCATGTGATAAGTAGTACTGTCGTACTACTTATACACACAGGACACTTGTTTCACCATGCCAGATTATTACATCAAAATCTCCCGGAGGATAGATCAGTTCGGCAGTTGCGTGCTGCTACTGAAGAATTTCAAAGTTGATCTGGACCAGCTCTCCTTGCCGAGAAAGTTCGATTTTGACATCATCCCCTACCGCAAGATATGATTTAGATTTGAACCTTGACCATCCTTTAGCATCAATCATCATGCGACCATCCTTTGTATTTACGGTATATTAAGCAGGTTCATTCACACCAAGACTGCGCATAGTAAGAGAAACATGGCCGCAGTCGCCCGGATTGTTGAACGACTCCCTCATTGCTCTAGAAATTCTTTGTTTGCAAACAAGAAGACATACCCAAACAGTTAGATCAACACAGTGAATCATGTGAAACAACATGGAAAGAAAAAAGAACAAAGCACTTGGGCGGCCAATGCTTACCAAGAAGGTGGACATGTCGGTTTTTGTAAGGACTTTGGTATATGAAGTGCGAACTGCAGCCCAGTCTGTTGACGGTGCAACTGCACAGGCCAGAGCAGATGCAAGTGCAAGTGTTGGTCCAGGTGCCGAAGCCGCTGCTGCCGGAGATGGTCCTCCTTGTAGAACTGGTGCCGGTGTCGGAGCAGGTGCCAGTGTTGATGCAACGATCCTCCGATAGATTAGACTGATCCGCTGATGCGGTCGGTGCCCAATCCTCAGCTGGATCAGACTGAGCTGCTGCCACTGTCAGTGCTAGAGCAACTGCTGGTGCTCGATTTGTGCGAGACAGCGGCGATCGTGTCTGGTCTGCTATGATCAGCTTTCTAACTTGACTAGGATCCGTGACCGTGATCCAGTCTTTTTCTTCATTTCTTTTAAACGCGAGAAGGACTAATTGTGGCGTTTTTGTTAAACCAAACTGCAGTTCATCATAGGGATTCAGCTTGTACTCAGACAACAGACTGATCCAATTTTTTCCAGTAATATAAGTGATGGACGGTGCCTTCGTTACTGACACAGCATAAGAAGTGAAACCTGCAAAAATAGTCATCGTAGAGCAAACCAAACGGTTTATTCTATGATGAATGTCACATTGCAAAACCTGCATAGTAAAATTGCGGGAAAAGAAAGAAAACATGACATTAAATCAATAAGACTTAGACAGTAAATCAATAAGATTTACTTGATGTGACACGAGTGAATCCTTACCAGGAAATCACTATGTTGAAGTACTAAACAGAAGATTCATCATCCAACTATGCGTGGCATGCAGGGGCCCCGCCTACTCCCACAAGCAGGACAGTCCAAAGGTCATGACAAATCATATGGACCGAATATCCATGGGGCTGGAAATCCTGGTGGGTGCGATAAACCCTACAATGCATACAGATATTGGAGTGTAACCATAATTGATAGACCGTCCTCACAAAAAAGATGATATGGATACTTCAAAATATACAGACTGAATTGAGTGGATAGACATTAACATAGACCGTTCTCAGGACTGACCACACACCAAAAGCGGCAGTACTAATAAACAATACAGGGTTCACAAACACAAATCAAGTACTGAACAATAGTACTTACTACAGACAAGGAAAGTTACACTTACTAAACCCCGCATAACTGACTAGGCCATGGACTTCGTGTGAGATGTCTACATGCACCATCACCATCTTGTCAACCTTGGAGAACCTAACAGAGTGGTCTTTCCACTCATAAACATGATGATGAAGACATGCCACATCAGATTTGTTGGGAAGCTTTACAAGAACCACACCCTTCGTAATCAAAGGCACAACCAGGAAATTGTTGTGGTCAAGTACAGCTTCGAGAACACGCCTGACAACAATGCTACAGGAAAACACTAGTTCAGGACACGTGGCGACAAGGACACAGCAGCTGGATAGTTCAGCAGTAGAACTCATCATCAGGTCTTCCCGTTCACACGGCATGACTTTTAGAACTTCATCTCCACCGCGAACCTGGTTCTAGTTCAAACAGAAACCATATTTTATTACTACCTCCGTTCAGAAATATAAGATGATTTTCGATATTATACTCCATATATGACTACATATACGCACAGAAATGAGTGAACAAAGACACTAGAACATGTCTTCAAAGGCATGAGAGCAGAGGGATTACATGCAATATCCATAACACAAGTTACTAAGGCAAATATACCCTCTTAAAAGGTAGCATTGATGTTCATAAAGTACTCCCTCCGTCCCAAAATTCTTGTCTTAGATTTGTCTAGATACGGATGTATCAAGTCACATTTTAGTATTAGATACATCCGTATCTAGACAAATCTAAGACAAGAAATTTGGGACAGAGGGAGTAGTTGAAAGTAATCTATAAGAAATCAGTGTCAACCTCTCGCATGTTTTGGTCAAAAGAGGAATATATAACCGTCATTTGGCACACAAAAATCAGATGCAAGATCACCAGAAAGTTGTACTACTAGTACTTGTACTGCGTATTAGATGAAAAAACACGATCAAGATCGAGAAAAAGATCGTCAAGAAGAGATATTACCTGGACTTGCTTAATGAGGGATCCCAGAGAGGGGGGCTTGGACAGGGCGATGGCTTTGAGCTTGTCTGCGGTAGTCTCGGCGGGGTGCTTGCTCTTCTTCGTACCATGAGCCTCGACGGTTTTGGCCGGAGCCATAGACATCACTTCGGCCAGTGCTCCAGCGTCCATCAAGAAACTATCAAATAGAAATAAAAGAAAAGAAACCATAATCACAAACCCAAAAGAAGAAAAGAGAGGGAGTTATAGGATCAGTCTCGGGGTTGCAAGACCGGGTCTTGGCCAGAATCAACACCATTGACGCGCTCACCTTTTCTTCTTTGGGAGAGAAGAACAATGGCAGAAGCAGGTCAGGGTTTTCTTGAATAAATGAGGAACAAGATGAGGCAGAAGCGAGGGTTGGGTAGAGAGGAAGCTGAGAGAGAAGAGTGAAATGATGGTTGCTTCGTCCGTCCAACTTACTGCTGGAAAGGAGGGGGTTTTGTGATTTGACGGCTCATTGGGCATTACTGCGTCGCTTCGATCGGGGTAGTCTACCGTCACTCTACTACGGAGTAATTTAGTGCATGGCTGGTGGACCCCGATGCTGGCTGTCCCACACGTCGGTGAAAGTGAGTAATTTAGTGCATGGCTGGAGGAGGATCCGCACGGTAGAGTGTGTCCACTGTTTTTTAGAAGAAAAAAATGATTACAGCAAGCGTTTCCACTCTTACGACGGAGGAGTGCGAAACACAGCAGCCACTTGAACATACACAGTGCTCCTACTACTAGGCATGTGCATTGGTTCAGACGCCAGTACTACACAATCTTGTTGCTAGTGTAGTAAGATATGACGATAACAAATGATGTTGTGCGCATGTCAACTACTCCTATATGTAACATAGTACCGCTTTTTCGACTGTCCGGTCGAGAATGAACGGTGAGATCAATGTTAACAGAACTAGGTCCATAGCGCACAGAGAGTACGGTGCTACAGTACTCCACGAAACATGAACCATATGAAGCACGAATAGTGTTAGGCAGGGTGTATGAAGGGTGCACGGGATGGGAGCAAAAGTTTCCTTCTCAACCCACTTTTGGGTGTCTGGCAGAGTGCATGAAGGGTGCATGAGTCCACACTAGTAGGTTGACAAAAATACATGAAGAGGAAACAACTATATTGAGATGAGAATGCAACCAAACACACCACACGCTTTGTGCTACAGTGACTGATCTGCACCGTCTGAGTTTGATCCAACGGTCATGTTGCGCCGAGACATGGACATGCCCATGCAGAGGGTGCCTAAACACCACCTAAGTCCCTCTGCTTCTCGAGGCGCACGACGTTGGTGATGCAGGGTGCAACCGCCCACAGAGCCCTCTCCCGGTTGACGGGAGCCAGCTTGTCAAAGACGACGTCCAATGGCATGAATGGATTCCGGTGACGGAGCCCTGAAAGGATTCGCTCGGCAACAGCGACGGCAGCCCACAACCCCTCCTTATCCAGCTCAGCCCCCACCATTGCGCGGAGACGGCTCAGCTCCTCGGAGATATAGGTGAAGAAGGAGACCAGGTCAAAAAGCCGCAGCTCGTTGAAGTCGACCGGGTGGTCAAACGGGTTTAGCCCGACGGCCGGCATCGTCGCGCTAGCACGACGGTAGGCATCGTGTAGCTGCAACACGTGCGTGGCAACTTGGTTCACCAAGTGGCTGAGGCGATCCTGGACCTCATCACGATCGGCCCGCTCGCTCTCCAGCCGGCTCCCCTAACGGCCTATCGTATCTCCCGCTTTCTGCAGCAATGCTGCCGACGCCTCGAGCATCTTTGTGGTGGATGCCTGTCGCTTTTGAAGCTCTGTGAACTCCCGCACATAACGGAGGAGCATGGCACTCCTCTCCTCCTTGAGCTCACGGAGCTCCACGTCCTTGGCCCTGAGCTCCGCATCCTTGGCATGGAGCTGCTGTGTCAGGAGCCTCACCTTGGACTCCATGATCTGCAGCGCCGCCATGGCACCAGGTAGAAGCAATGGGGAAAGGAAGCAAAGGGGGCGAAACGGCTGAAAGGCAATGCAATCTACGGGAAGGCGGAGGGAGCGGGGAATCTTTTGGTTTTCACCATGGTAAAACACCAGTCGACAACTTCTCACATCAGGGAGAAGTGGATACAGGCGGAGTCATCGTGACTAATTGCTGTCGCGCCTGCTCCCGTCATCAAAAAATAAAAAATCCTGCCGCGCCTGCTCCCGTCAATCAAAAAATTAAAAATCCTGCCGCACCCAAACACCAGAGCAACGCCGCGGTGGATATTTAAATTTACCTGCCGGCAAGTAGATAAAAAAAGGGGTGAAAAAACAAATGTGGTGGCGGCCTAGCTAATCGGTCGAACAAGCCCAACTAGCTAGCCACCGTGCTTCACTGATGTACTCGGCGGGAAAGGTGGTATTTCGTGATTTGACGACTCATTTACTTTCTTCGGCGCTACGACCGAGGAGGACCCAGAAAACAAGCGGTAGGGCGTCCCACGTCAGGAAGAATATATGCGTGCACCACCTGGGAGGACCCCGAAACCACGCGGTAGGGTGTGCCACGTCTCGGCACGGAGGAAAGATGTTCGTGTAAAAATATACTGTATCAGACGTAGTACCTATGGTTCGACCTCGGGACCCAGCCAGTCGGTTGAAAACACCCCACTAGCCACATAGCTTCATCATGCAAACGTGGCATGGAGGATAGATGTGGTTAGCTCCATCTCGACCAGCCACAACATCTCTTGTTCTAGGCGATTCTTCTATTTTCCAAGTTTTTTAGTTGTAATAACACCACGGCAAGCTAGCGCCGCTCTTCGTGTGTTCCCGTGCAAAGGTTAGATGATGGAGAGAAGAGAGATTGAGATCGCAGACCTGGGACCCACCAGTAAGTGAGATAACGGTCATGCACTTGTTGATGAGGCACTCCCTCTACTCTAGTCAACGCAAGTACTGTATAAAATCAAGTTATGGGACAAAGCCAACAACCGTTCGTTTTTTCAGGCTATCGACTTACGCTTTGTAGTCCAGGTTGCCAGTTCGAATCTCTTCTTTTAGATTTGTTAGTTTTAGGTCTTTGATTAATGACAAGTGGGACCCCCGTGTGTTGTTACGATATTTCAGAGTAGGATGGTTTTTTTGAACAAACACTTTGCGCGGTTAGACAAGTAACGACACGAGTTACGCGTTTTTGCAAGATTACGAACAAAAATGACAGCGGCATAGAATATCACATCCACCCCGCAGCTTAGATACTATGGTGATACGAGTTTTTACACCGTTGGAAGTGAGATCCAATGGCTTGGGAGTAGTCTTTGTAATTATGCACAATTTCCAAACTCTCCAAAGGTTTTTTTGCAAATAAAACATTCAAGCCTCGTGTGTGCCGCTGCATCTTCGATCCAACGGCTCCCCGGTGCTCATATTAGGTGCTCCCCGTAGCTTAATTACCCGCTGCGGTGATTGGAGTAGTTGTGGGCCGAATGCTACGAAAATATAATCTAAACTGACCGGAATAAATGCCTACACAAATTAATCCAAGGTTGGAGTGCCCCTCGCAATGTAAATAGCTCTGGCTTTGCGAGGGATGGAGAGGTAGTAGCTTCAACGCGTGGAAGATACGGTGTGAGAAAGCGAGGTCAATCGAGAGACATATAGATAGAGAGACAAAGTGAGTGTGGTCCGACATTCATTGAACAAATATATATGCTCTGGAGAGATATTGTCCGATGGAGCTTTTTGGCTAGGGTGAGGGTTGTAAGATAGAGCTTGAGAGATGATCTAGTCACAGACGTGTAGATATATTTTTTGCGTGGGAGGAAGCAAGGTCAACCGATCACATAGGGTCGCTGTACGATCGAAAGAGTGAGACAGGTTGGAGAGAGTGACCTAGATAGACGATGTGCGTGAGAGAGTATACAATGTGAATAGGTCGAATTGGGCTCAAACATGGTGATATATCATTTTTGTCCGAGAAAGAGCAAGGTCAATCGAGACATACGGAGAGAGAGAGAGAGATTAAGTGAGCGTGGCCCACCATGAGGTCGAAAGAGTGGTGGTGGCTTGGATGGACTGACCTAGATAGACAATCTGCGTGAGAGAGTATAGAGTGTGTCGATCAAGGCCTGAACAGGGAGATATATCATTTGTGTGTGAAAGAAAACGAGGTTAAACGAGACTCGGATAAAGAGAGCGAGATTGAGCGAGTGTGGCCCGCCGTACGGAAGAAAGAGTGAGACAGTCTCGAGGGAGTGACCTAGATATACAACGTGCGTGTGTGTGCATGCACGAGAGGTTGGGGGGCTAGATAGGCAATGCATGTATTTAGCGCGAGAGGGTGAGAGGGAGAGGGGGGAGAGAGAGAGCTCGGCATGGGGTGCAATGGCGGGTGTGTGAGGTAAATACATTTGTTAACAGAGTGGAAAAGGGGTTGTGTACTTGAGAGACTTAGAGATCGAAACATGGAGAGAAAGAATGAACGTGTGTTGGAAACCGATAGCTTCCTAAGGTGGTTAGGAGAGGAAGATTGACCGATACAGGAAGTATGTAGCATTTGTGCAGGGGGGCTAAAAACAACATTCGAATGTACATAGTATGAGACTTAATATTGTTGTTTCAATTCGGTGTACATTGTAAGATTTGAACCGAGGAGCAGGCATACGGGTAATTATTTCGAATTCGTGCCATACTAAGTTTCGAAAAGTTGACATTGACTCAGTTTGTTGTGCTATTTTGTAGGTCATATGTTTGAATCCATCCAAAAGTTTTCTCACTACCATGGTGTTCATCATATACATATAAATTTGTATTAAAAAAGTAGCATGGATACAGTGAAATGCGAAATCTACATTAGAATTGGAGATCGCTACGTGACACACACTCTAATTCAAATAACTAGCTATGTGACACACACTCTAATTCAAATAACTAATTATGTGACACACACTCTAATCCACGTTAGCATGGGTACCATTTCGATTTTTTTTCAAATAACTCCTCGTTAATTAATTTATAGTACTCCCTCTATTCACTTTTATAAGACCTTGAAGACATTTCAGACAATGTGCAAAGCAGTTCATTTTAAGTTGTCTGAAACAACTTACAAAAGTGAACGGATGGAGTATCTCGTTTCGAATGACTAATTATTGCAAGGAAAACACGGGCATGGTAATACATACAGATTCCTTTGCAAATGAAAGAAGATTCATTTGCATTCTCAAATGTAGGCGCACCAGGCAAACCAGGGTCGTGTCGGGGTGGACGCTGCTTCGGTGCCTTAAAGGCAACTGCATTTGGGTCACTCACATGTGGGCCAGCCACCTGTTGGGACCATATGTCATGGACACAAAGGCAGGTGCCTTAAGGCACCGAAGCATAGTCCTGCCGGTGTGGTCGCGTGTGTCGGACGGACGCGTAGCACCTAGCCACCCACCCCCCCTCCCCTCCCCAAAAAAGGACGATGACAATATAAGTTCGCGCTTCCATGTTTCGAATTGAAATATCTGGCGGCCCCAATTCCAGCCGTGCAAAATCTCTCTTCTCCACCGTCCCCTTCCGCGCCCAGATTGCTCAAATCCCTAATTCGCCGCCAACCCTCGAATTGCCCCTCGTCTCTTCTCTTTCCCTACCGTTCCCCACCTCTGTGCCGGACGACGACGACGAAGACGACAGTCGCGCTTCACCACCGCACCGGAGCTACCTCATCTACGCCCTCGTCCACCGCACCAGGTGGTCCACCGACAACGTCGGCCGCCGCAACCGACGTGCCTCACAGACACTGAGTTCCACCGCATCAGGTGCACTTCATCGACGCCGTCTCCCAGCTCATCGGGGCTACTTCACCGAGCACATCGTCGCACCTCTGCCCCCCGAGGCCATTGGGGCTTCACCAACGGTCTCGTCCACCGCATCGTAGCGCTCCACTGCCACTCAAGATTTGCATCCGTGCGCGGCCAGCCAACGCCAGTGCATCACCCTTAACGGCTCTGAAGTGAGCCGCACTCTAGCTAGGCGAGCATGCCCAAACGCCGGCCTAAACTAGGTATCCACACATCAC
This sequence comes from Triticum urartu, assembly GCF_003073215.2. NCBI lineage: Eukaryota > Viridiplantae > Streptophyta > Magnoliopsida > Poales > Poaceae > Triticum > Triticum urartu. The sequence continues at coordinate 168,428,670 of NC_053028.1, read as the reverse complement.
TCCCTTGTGCACTGTTCCGACGATGTTTGGATATCCTATCACTGCTCTCTTAGCTTACACGCCTATGCAACTCTGACCTTAACTCTTATTTCTTCTGGAGATATCATCTGAAACAAGCAAATCCATATTTTAGCGAAGCATGACGGCGCTACGGGATCTGGTACACATCTTGCACACCCGTATAACCTTGTAAGTATCTGTCCTCCGATACAACATCAAGGTCGATTCCTCTTATTTGATCAACCATTCGCCGTGTCAAAAATGCAAAGGGGGGTGCAAGGAGCACAAGGCTTGCACATCCAAGCAAGTGGTAACATGGACTTGTACATGGAACATCCCAAGCGTAAGCAGAGCTGCAGTGAGCCAGTATAACGAGCTAGAGTAAGTCCCTGCATTTCATTTAATTCGTACTGGCATTCGTGTATGATTTGTGTGCAGTGGCTGATCCACGAATTCAAGTTACCAGGGGCGAACATTTAACTTAAAAAATACGAAGGCACTTGCACTCCGAAAATCAACATAACTTGAGAAATGTGAAGCTACATGCACTTTGAAAACCAGCTAATGATCCAAAGTAGTTCAGATTATAAACACTAAATGACGCAAGCACCAAAAAACACAAAATGCAACATGGTGTACAAGGACTACAAACATGGTATGTACCTGCTTGAATTATTCGTTCTCTGGCTGAAAATATCGAAGTGTAATTGCACGTATAACTAGTGCGCAAACTGCATATCAATATATCTATCCTGCACAAGTATGCCAATAGTTCAAACAATAGATTAGAAAAGTATTTATGCTATGTTGTCATGATACGGGGACTTTCTGGTAGATGGACTCGATGTTTCCTCAAGCTATGAAAATGCACTATAATTTGCTTGTCATCAATGCCTGCAAATCTCTGTCTCTCTCAACATAGTAGATCATCATTAGACACTAAATCCTTCAATGAGCTTGCAAAATGCTTGCATTAGATCCCTCATTAGACACTATATGTTCATCACTAGGAGCATGTAAAATGTTTGCATCAAATCCTTCATTAGCAGTCTGTTCATTAGACACTTCAGGCTCAAGAACAACATGAGCTTGTATGTTTGCACCAGAAACTTGATTAGATACATCAGATTCAGTCAGTTCAGTATTGATTGGGGGAGTTATAAAATAGGTAGAAATTGGTTTCATTTTCTCATAGATTCCCTACATACAAGCAGTTTTACAACACCGTCAGGTTTAACTATTGGCCAGAAATTAAAGAGTTGAATTAGATATAATCAGGGATGTGATGTACCTGCTCGTTGCACATGCAGTTTTACAGCACCGTCAGGTTCAAGCTCGATGCCATGCCCATGCTGCCGCCGCTGCCTCACATGCAGGCTACACCCTGGGTTGGATCTTCATCTTCTTGTCCATCCGTTCGCTTGAAGCCCAGCGACCGCCCTCCGACGAGGGCGCGAGGAAGTGCTGTGTCGGTCTGTCCAGCGGCGGCTAGGTTAGGAGCGAACCAGACTGGAGGCTAGAGCGAATGAATTGGGATTTTTCCTGCTGTCGATCGATATGGGAGGCGCTCATTTGGGCCGCGAGCCTGCTATAGGTCCTGCCTTGCACTTATGTTATTGGCCCATCCAAATTGAAACATTTTTCTTCATTTTTTACATTGCCTGCTCGTGCGTTGGGATGAACAAAACTAGCATGGGCCAACCTGGACGACTCAAACTAGGTGCACACTTTCCAGCCACCTAAGGCGGCCGCCCATACCAGCCCCTATGGTGGCGTCGCCCCTTTTTGCATGTATGATTGGATAGTGAAAATATTCCAGTGGCGCTTTTAATTTACCCACATAATGGTTGAATTGCTTATTTCTATGAATTGAGTTCGCCAATAATGTGAAGGATGCCAGTCTTTTCATCCTATTGTAGATTGCTTAGATCTCGATATGCCAAAAGTAATCGCATGAAATACACAGTAAAAGCCAGTGTGATGTGTTTGGCTACAACTAGTCTGACTACACGTCCTCATATAACATATCAAGGACGCACCATCTTACCAGATTAACCATTCGACTTACCCATGCAGTGTGGGGAGAAAGAAGTATTGGGACGTATCCAAGCAATTGATGCCATGGACACCTTCGTACAACCTTGTAAGCGAAAAAGAAGTTGCAGTGTGCCTGTACAAAGAACTAGCGTAAGTTCAGTTACCTGCTTCTCGGAATTTTAGTTAGCCACTTATTGCAAAATTGTTCAATTATGTTGCTTGGCTTAATTTAGTTTGCCACTGATTACATAATGGAACGGCCTGTTAATCACATTGTAGACTGCGCCTATCTATGTGTTTGATACTTACTGTTAAGAATTACCTATTTGCCTTAACTTAAATATCTACTTGTTTGTTTAACTGCTTTGCTGCTGCAACAGCGGGTTACAATGATGTTAATAACTAATTTTCAGCATCCAATTGAAACTCTTTAATTCCTTGTTTGTGTAACTGGTTTGCTGTTATAACTCCCAGTTGAGATGTTTTGCTAACGTCAACTTTTCTGAATCCAATCAAAACTTCAATGGAAAAACAGGTTAGCCCAAGATCAAAGAGCGAGGTCCCCATGGAGTGCATTATGAATTGCTAACTGTTGATGCTCTAGAGGCTAAACTAGTGGTAGAAAGAGATTCTGCTTATGCACTTAGAGATGAAGTTGACATGTTGAGGAAGCAAACAGCATAATCACAAGCAGTACTCAAGACAACCATTGAATATTTGGTGGATTTCAAAACGAAGCAAGCTGAGACTGACCAGATTGTTAAGGTCCTGAAGGAAAAAAGGAAATTAAATTCCTACTTGGTAAATCATAGGTGAAATGTTGTTTCCATAGTTGAATAACCTTTGTGTTGTCTGTTCATGTAATCAATCAAACCATTTGTTTTAGAGATCATGTAATAATTGTTTTTTTTGTTTTTTTGTTTTTAATTTTATTTGAGCACAAGTCTGTATTAATTGATAAGACTCGGAGACATTTCATTTGGATTGCTGTGCCAGACCTACAAATATGCCAATCGGGCTGAATGTGCATTCAGCAATAGTAGTATAGATGGACCATAAGTGGCACGCATCGGAAAGGGCCAAGATGCTAGCTAAAAAAAGGATGCTGTTGTAGCCAAAAAAAGTACAGCGGCCTGGCTTATGTATGTTAGTTGATATTATTGATCCATATACCCTATAAGTGTTTATATGTCTGTTAGTTCCGTACATTCTTGGTTGATTGACTCGGTATTTGAATCTTGATACATCGCTTGTGTACATATCTAAATGGGAGTACACATTATGCTGCGTGTGACATTTGAGTTGGACATGAAGTGTTCCCAATATTCGAATTCACCTTAAACTGGATTCTAGTTTCTGAATTTGAGTATCGGCATTTGTAAACCATATTCATATATGACAGTGGAATAAATCTTTGTCGTCCTTTTGAAGATATATAAAAAAACATAGAATGATTTATAAAGATTCATATAGGAATACAAAATGGATTCGAATTTAGTTGCCAGGGTAAACATGGATGCTTATTGTCCCAAAATTTGAAAGAAACAACAAAATATCCACTCCCACATCGGCTGCCCGAAGCCAAGTGTTTGGGAGATGGAAATTACTGTCTACCCATTACACGGATAATCCATCGGCCTGATTTCCACTGCTCTAAATAGGGGTAGGTTAGTAACTTCAATTAGACGTGACACGACCGCCTCTGAGCCCATTCCGACATGGTGGGTGTCAAACATGGGCGGCAAAACACATTTGATTCAAGCTCGTCCGAAAGACCTCTGTTTCTCCCTCCATTCCCCATTCATACATGGTGGGCGGCAAAACACCCTCTCCTCGTCCGAAATAGATGTAGGCTAATATTTTAAATAGGGTCAGATGTGTAAGTTCCATCAGACGTGACACAACCGCCCTACCTGTCAGCCCCGTTCATACACTATGGGCGCCAACCGTGGGCGGCAAAACACCCTCTCCTCGCCCGAAATCGATGTAGGCTAATATTTTAAATAGGGGAAGATGTGTAACTTCCATCAGACGTGACACAACCGCCCTACCTGTCAGCCCCGTTCATACACCGTGGGCGCCAACCGTGGGCGGCAAAACACCCTCTCCTCGCCCGAAATAGTTACCGGCAAATATTTGGGAGATGCGAGATTACCGTCCTATCCCCAACCGACGAGACGTCCAAATTTGAAACGGGGGATAAGTTCGTAACTTTCCCATATTTCAGACAGGCGCGTCCCAAAAACATGGTTCCCCGTACCTCTCCCTCCATTTTCCCATTCATACACCGTCCGTGCTAGAACACCCCATTCCCACACCAGCCTCCGTCAGCCACCCCATCCATCGCCGCCGTCCTCCACCACATCAATCGCCGCCGTCCTCCACCATGTCGGAGCGCCTACCAAGACCGCATCGTCCACTGCTAGAGATGGACATTTCTCATTCGCTGCAATGGATGAATAGCCTTGCATCGCGTCCTCTCGCTTCATCGGCGTCGTCGTCCTCTTTGCCGGGGCCGCTCACACGACCTTCTCTTCCACTGCAACGGTACTTATCCCCCGATGCACCCGTCTACCGTCGCAGATCTTCTTCAACGCCACCGATAGCCATCGCACCCCCGATGCCTACACGGCGCCGCAAGATAGGTGGTACTTCATATCTCCTCAACTTTTTGATCTCAACCAGAAAATAGATCTTAACTTGGTTACTCTACTTTCTTTTCAGCTCTTAGAATTTAGTTCTTAGTTCGAAGCAAACAATGGATGCTAAATATCATTTCTCCGGTTTGGAGCTTCGAATCTGCCATGGCACAGCCATAATACGGTTTAATTGATCATGCTTAGGGTTTAATTGATCATGTTGGTTCTGTGGTGGTTTCTTTAATAGAAATCAGAGGGGAAACCCTCTTTTGCTAAAAAAATATATGCTTAGAGTTTCCCCCTTTTATGATCACTATATGATCAGAATACATGCTTCGTGTCATAATAACACTGCTCCACCCATCAAGCTAAACAAGCTTAGTTGTTCAAATACGAATCTGATATTATTAAAACAGAGTTGTTTAATTGGTCAGCTAAATGTTCCTAAATTAGTTTCAAAAATGCATGTTCGCCGCTCGGGTGTGTATCTCTGTGTGTGGTCTGGTCAGCACGGTTGGGGAGGTGAGCTTTGTATATGCAGGGGTTTATAGGGAGACACTCTCCGAGTTGAAACTGCAATGCATTCCATAGATAATCTGACTACTTTTTATGTTTTCATGAATCAGATTCTGAACAACATCATAATGATTATGAGCTTGTGCGCATGAAAAGAATAAAGCAGAACAATGCCATGGCTGTCAAACATGGCATTAAGGGACTAAAATCAAGTCTGGATGCAATGCAATGCAAACACTCTCCACCTACAGATTCATGCTCAGAATATGATCCTAACAGTGATTCTGAGCTAGAGGGAGACCTAAGTCAATGTACCTCCCTAGTGGAGGAGTCAGAGGAAGATGCCCTATCTTATTCACCCATCAAGGTACTTGCTCTAACTTTCCAAGGTTACATTGCTCGCACATATCTTGCAACTAATGCTTTGCATTGCTTCTACTTTGTTGAACTGCCATTAGCTTAGTTTACACATCGTGTATGTGAATACGCCCTGCCTATCCATTTTCAGTACATATTCCATCTATCATCATACCATATTTATCCATTCAAATGATGTTCTTGTGTATCAGACGTTCAAAAGGAAGAGGGCGATTGCTGATCGTGGAGGAGCACAAGCAAAGTATTTGGAAAAGGTAGTGGCACCTGATAAATCAAATAGCCCATTAGGTGTAGTTGCAATATCATCTGACCCACAAAATGCCCCAACTCTAGCAGACTCTAGCCCTACTACACTGTTCATTTATGATGCCCCAACTCAGCAGACCCCAACTGCAGCAAATAGTATGATTCTGCCAGTTGACATAGCACCAGCTGTACGACGCAAAACCCCCATTCCAGCAAAGAGTACACCAAATCCAGTTGCCAAATCCCTTTTCGAACCATAGAGAGCCCCAATTCTAGCAAATAGGACCCCTGTTCCATTTCTTCCCAGTTTAGAAGACGAAGCTTATGTTGTTGTCAGGAACTTAGTGCACATCTTTCCTTCATGGAAAGATTATACCGCAGACACAGAACAATTTCCAGTCTTCCTCCACAACTTACGTGTAAGTAATGTACTAATGTTATTCATGGTCATTACTTCATATGTTTCTGCTGACAGAAGACACAAGATTTCATTCTTTTAAATAGGCGAGGCGCAAACTGGATTGTGATGACGAGCAAGGGTTGGTTGCGCTTTTCATGCACTCGTTGATGAAGTATCGTTCCTACCTAAGGCAAGCGCACTTCGATGGCAAGCCTCTGAACGAAATTTCTGTAAAGTCTCCGGTGCTACATTTATCCGACGGTGACTGGAATAATGTTGTTACACATTGGTCTCGGCTATAGCGTAAGGTACTGTCTATGATATCACATCACAATTTGAACTACATTTCTGCATTTGCCTTAATGTCTCACTTGTACGAAAACTATTAGCAGAAGAACATTCGTTCTCAAGGGACCACAGAATCTCGCAACTATACTACACACTGCATTGCTCTTGTGAGTACCTCTTGCCCTGTATGACCATACTTACTTTCATAGATGTTTGATTATGTAGCATCACTGCACATGTTAGCCTCGTAATCGTCCATTTGGTGGACATTATAAGATCCGTATGGACTCTTACATAAATTTAGAATCAACCCAATGCTTTTGAAGAGGTTTAGCTCTGCAGTCCTCTTGTAAGGACTGAACGTGGTCTATCACTATACTTACATTAACAACTACTCCCTCCGTCCCATAATATAAGAATGTTTTGTACAGTACACCAGTGTTCAAAACACTCTTGTATTATGGGAAGAGGGATTGGTTCATTTTGTAGCATTCTACATCTTATCTCCCTCACCCACCATTTACTAAAAAAGATTAGATCTATATTTAATCTTACCAACAAGTACACAGACAATGCCAGTGCAGAAGTGTAGCCCATTGCTCTTGTCAGTACATTTTGTCCTGTAGCGCTTGTACTTCCAGGAATTGGTAGTTGATTATGTAGCATCAATCTGCATCTTATCTTCATTATCCTCTGTCCCTTCCAGTATTATCATATCTATAATTACTCTCTACAAAATGTAGAGTACAGGCAATGCTTATGAAGAAGATTCTGTGCTGAAATTCTTGAGTTATCCTTCCCTTGCCATGGAGAAGGGCATTATAAAGCCGGTGTTAACCGTTAATGTAAGTCAGTCCTTCTAAAGCCTTTATCCTCAACTGTTGTTTAATTTGCTCATACTCCCTATCGTTTACTGCTGTTTAGTTTGCTGTTTCTACCAAAATGCATGTTCGTAAGAACCGTAAGTTCTAAGTTTTACTTGTAAAACCAAATTCCTTATTCACACCATGCACATTACTTAATACTCCCTATATGTATGCTTGTTTTTGTGGATCTATAATCCAGTGTGTGGTGAAGCAACCCACATTTGCACCTTGTCATCTCCTGTTTTATCTTACTGATGTGGCTGATGATATGAACAACATGCCATGCACATTATCCAAAATAGATACAATGATTTTCTTTGCCCTTCATCTATGCTTGTTATGTTGACATGGTAATCCAGTAGTGTGGTGAAGCTCCCCGCATTATGAACAAGGCCAAATTATGCTATTGATATTTTGAACATACTCTTTATTTTTCTAATTTGAAATTGGACAGAATTGACAGAACAGTTATCATCTTTGTTTATACACGTGCAAAACCTGTCATCTGTCTGCTTTGTTTCAGGGTGATATGCCTGATGGCATGCACAAGTCTGCTGAAGGCTGTGAGACAAACCCAACATATATTGTAGCAAAGAAGGCAAAACATCTTGAAGATAGCGAGACAACCCCAAAGTCTTGTCTTGATGCAGTGTTCAAGTTACTTGAGACTAACAGTTAGACAAGCTCACAGAATTCGTTGTCTGAATCAGTTCGACTTCTTCAGTCCCATTGCACCATTGCAGTGTTCAAGTTACTTGAGACTAACAGTCAGACAAGCCCAGTTTTTGTAATCTGCTTCTTCGTTGCGCTTTATGATCACTGGTGGCGAACTTTGATGCTGCCTAGTGGATGTAATATACCTTAAATCCTTTATTGTGTAGTGTAGGTTTATTCATAGTTACCATGTCGTAATTTCTTTATTGTATAGAGTAGGTTTGTTCTTAATTCCTACTAGTTACGCAGCAGGCCGAAATGAACCCCGGCCCATGATTGTGCGAATCAAATCACGGGCTTTTAACAGGCCAAAATTTTCCGGGTCCTTGTTTGGCCCAATCAGATATCGGCTCCGAGCAGGCCGGATGCAAGTAGTTAGGCCCAACTATATGACGGGCTTTTAACAGGCCGAAATTAACATAGGCCTGAAATGTTAAACGGACCCTTTACAGGCCAAAACTAATATCAGGCTGAATTACTAAGTGGGCCTTTAGCAAGTGGGCCCAAAAGCATAGTGTCCAGTTGACGGGCCGAATCTGATATGGGCCATAATTGAGCCCAAAGCCTCTTAAAGGGTCGGACCTGATCTGGGCCGTAATTTGGCCCAGAACATGGTAGGCTTTTAACGGGCCGGATCTCATATGGGACACTATTAGGCCCGGAGTGTGGCAGTCCATTAATGGACCGGATCAAATATGGGCCAACATTTGGCCCAAAACATGGCAGCCAGTTAATGGGCCGACCTACTAGGGTCCTCAAAATCTTATGGGCCTACAGCTGGGCCGGCCGATTAATGTCAGCGAAATCTCGTGGGCCTTTAGCTGGGCCGGCCCATTATGACCCGCAAGAATCTTGTGGGCCTTTACTTGGGCCGGCCCATTATGGCACACAAAAACCTTGTGGGCCTTTACCTGGGCCGGCCCATTATGGCCCACAAAATCTTGTGGGCCTTTAGCTGGGCCAGCCCATTATGGTCCGCAAAATCTCGTGGGCCTTTAGCTGGGCCGGCCCATTATGGTCCGCAAAATCTTGTTGGCCTTTAGTTGGGCCGGCCCATTTAAACTTGTTGGGCCGTGCCATGTGTCGACGTATCATAGGCGCCTTCTGTCCAGTGAGTGGATGACATCTGTCCCGACGATGAGCCGACACGTGTTTCCTCTAGCCAATGATGATTTTACACGTGGAAAATCCCCATTGGTCAGGGCTGTTAACGGGTTATTGGATCCAAAACCCAACCCGATAGCTTAACGGCGTTCCGTTACGGTGGATGCCACGTGTCGGTCACCCTTGACGAAAGCACTTCTGTGACGCGCGATTTATCGTCATGGAAGTGGACACTTCCGTGATGATAATTTTGGTAATGTCATGGAACACTTCTATGACAGCACGGGTATGACTATCTTGATTCTATCATAAATTTGTCATGGATGTACATGCATGACAAAAAAAGTGACCTACTGTGACAAACACGTATCATCATGGAAGTGTATTTTTTTGTAGTGTAAGCACTATAACGATATGATCAAGGTGTGTAACTGTGGAGGGGGGCACCGCACACGGCTAAGAGAAGACTTGGTGTACCTTTGGGGTGCCCCCTCCCACGTATATATAGGGGGAGGAGAGGTGGCCGGCCCAAGGGGGCGCACCAAGGGGGGAGTCCTACTTGGACTCCCGGTCCAAGTAGGATTCGGCCCCCTCCTTTCCTTTCCGGAGAAGGGGGAAGGGGAAAGAGGTGGAAGAGAAGAAGGAAAGGGCGTCCGCCCCACAACCCTAGTCCAATTCGGTTTGGGCTTGGGGGGGGAGCCTCCACCTGGCCGTCGCCACCTCTTTCCACTTGGGCCCATGAAGGCCCATTAACCCCCCGGGGGGGGGGGTCCGGTAACCCCTCGATACTCCGGAACATGTCTGAACCTTTCTGAAACCATTCAAGTGTCCAAACATAACCTTCCAATATATCAATCTTTACATCTCGACCATTTAGAGACTCCTCGTCATGTCCGTGATCTTATCCGGGACTCCGAACAAACTTCGGTTCATCAAATCACATAACTCATAATATAAATCGTCATTGAATGTTAAGCGTGCGGACCCTACGTATTCGAGAACTATGTAGACATGACTGAGACACATCTGCGGTCAATTACCAATAGCAGAACCTGGATGCTCATATTGGCTCCAACATATTCTACGAAGATCTTTATCGGTCAAACCGCATAACAACATACGTTGTTCCCTTTGTCATCGGTATGTTACTTGCCCGAGATTCGATCGTCGGTATCGTCATACCTAGTTCAATCTCATCACCGGCAAGTCTCTTTACTCATTCTATAATGCATCATCCAGTAACTAACTCATTAGTCTCATTTTTGCAAGGCTTATAGTTATGTGCATTACCGAGAGGGCCCAGAGATACCTCCCCGATACACGGAGTGACAAATCCAAATGTCGATCTATGCCAACTCAACAAACACCATCGGAGACACATGTAGAGCATCTTTATAATGATGCAGTTACGTTGTGATGTTTGATAGCACACAGGGTGTCCCTCCGGTATCGGGAGTTGCACAATCTCATAGCTAGAGGAACATCTATAAGTCACAAAGAAAGCAATAGCAATAAAACTAAACGATCATAATGCTAAGCTAATAGATGGGTCTTGTCGATCACATCATTCTCTAGTGATGTGATCTCGTTAATCAAATGACAACACATGCCTATGGTTAGGAAACTTAACCATCTTCGATTAACATGCTAGTCAAGTAGAGGCATACTAGGGACACTCAGTTTTGCCTATGTATTCACACATGCACTAAGTTTCCAGTTAATACAATTCTAGCATGAATAATAAACATTTATCATGATGTAAGGAAATATAAATAACAACTTTATTATTGCCTCTAGGGCATATTTCCTTCGGTGTCCCACTTGCACTAGAGTCAATAATCTAGATTATATAGTAATGATTCTAACACACATGGAGTCTTGGTGCTGATCATGTTTTGGCCATGAGAGAGGCTTAGTCAACGGGTCTACAACATTCAGATCTGTATGTATCTTGCAAATCTCTATGTCTCCCTCCTTGACTTGATCGCGAATGGAATTGAAGCGTCCCTTGATGTGCTTGGTTCTCTTGTGAAATCTGGATTCCTTTGCCAAGGCAATTGCACCAGTGTTGTCATAATAGATTTTCATTGGACCCTACGCACTAGGTATTACACCTAGATTGGATATGAACTCCTTCATCCAGACACCTTCATTTGCTGCTTCCGAAGCAGCTATGTACTCCGCTTCACACGTAGATCCCGCCACGATGCTCTGCTTCGAACTGCACCAACTGACAGCTCCACCATTCAATATAAATACGTATCCAGTTTGTGACTTAGAGTCATCCGGATTAGTATCAAAGCTTGCATCGAGAGGGGAGAGTCATCCGGATCAGCTATGGGGAACGAAGTATTTCAAAAAAATTCCTACGATCACGCAAGATCTATCTAGGTGATGCATAGCAACGAGAGGGGAGAGTGTGTCCACATACCCTCGTAGACTGAAAGCAGAAGCGTTTAGTAACGCGGTTGATGTAGTCGAACGTCTTTGTGATTCAACCGATCCAAGCACCGAATGTACGGCACCTTCGTGTTCAGCACGCGTTCAGCTCGATGACGTCCCTCGAGCTCTTGATCCAGTTGAGGACGAGGGAGAGTTTCGTCAGCACAACGGCGGGTTGACGGTGATGATGAAGTTACCGGCGCAGGGCTTCGCCTAAGCACTACAATGATATGACTGAGGTGTGTAACTATGGAGGGGGGCACCGCACACGGCTAAGAGAAGACTTGGTGTACCTTTGGGGTGCCCCTACCATGTAGATAAAGGGGGGAGGAGAGGTGTCCGGCCCAAGGGGTGCGCGCCAAGGGGGGAGTCCTAGTTGGACTCCCGGTCCAAGTACGATTCGGCCCCCTCCTTTCCTTTCCGGAGAAGGGGGGAAGGGGAAAGAGGTGTAGGAGAAGAAGGAAAGGGGGGACGCCCCCCCAACCCTAGTCCAATTTGGTTTGGGCTTGGGGGAGCGCGCGCCTCCACCTGGCCGCCGCCTCCTCTCTCCACTAGGGCCCATGAAGGCCCATTAACTCCCCGGGGGGGTTCCGGTAACCCCCCAGTACTCCGGAAAATGTCCGAACCTTTCCGAAACCATTCCGGTGTCCAAACATAATCTTCCAATGTATCAATCTTTACATGTCGACCATCTCGAGACTCCTCATCATGTCCATGATCTCATCCGGGACTCCGAAAAACATCGGTTCATCAAATCACATAACTCATAATACAAATCGTCATTGAATGTTTAGAGTGCGGACCCTACGGGTTCAAGAATTATGTAGACATGACCGAGACACATCTCCAGTCAATAACCAATAGTAGAACCTGGATGCTCATATCGGTTATTACATATTCTATGAAGATCTTTATCGGTCAAACCGCATAACAACATACATTGTTCCCTTTGTCATCGGTATGTTACTTGCCCGAGATTCGATCGTCGGTATCATCATACCTAGTTCAATATAGTCACCGGCAAGTCTCGTTCCTTGTTCCATAATGCATCATCCCATAACTAACTCATTAGTCACATTGCTTGCAAGGCTCATAGTGATGTGCATTACCAAGAGGGCCCAGAGATACCTCTCCGATACAGGGAGTGACAAATCCTAATCTCGATCTATGCCAACTCAACAAAAACCATCGGAGAGACCTGTAGAGCAACTTTATAATCACCCAGTTACGTTGTGATGTTTGATAGCACAAAAGGTGTTCCTCTGGTATTTGGGAGTTGCACAATCTCATAGTCAGAGGAACATGTATAAGTCACGAAGAAAGCAATAGCAATAAAACTAAACGATTATAATGCTAAGCTAACAGATGGGTCTTGTCCATCACATCATTCTCTAATGATGCTCTCGTTAATAAAATGACAACACATGTCTATGGTTAGGAAACTTAACCATCTTCAATTAACAAGCTAGTCAAGTAGAGGCATACTAGGGACACTCAGTTTTGTCTATATATTCACACATGCACTAAGTTTCCGGTTAATAAAATTGTAGCATGAATAATAAACATTTATCATGATGTAAGGAAATATAAATAACAACTTTATTATTGCCTCTAGGGCATATTTACTTCAGGTGTGGGTAGGAGATCGGGGACGGTGGATGGAGGAGATGGCCAGGGCAGCGCCAGAGCACAGCCTGGCGGCGGCGGTGGTTTGAGAGAGATGGGGAGAGCAAGAGAGGAAAGAAATAGGAATAGCCCCCAAATCCCGAGCGCTCCCCCGTTTTGTGAGTCTGCGGTTGACGGGCTGGACATCCAGAGGCCAAGCCCGGATATTCGGTGACTAGAGGTCAGAGAGAGGATTTCTAGGGCCCGGATGTCTGGCAGAGGCCCGGATGTCCGGCCACTGTCTGCGCCCGGCGATTTTAAGTAGAAGAGAATTGCGAGGGCCCAGATGTCCAGCCACTGGACAGAGATATCAACAGGGAGAAGACAATGAAAGGGGCCATATAGTGGTATTTTGTGATATAGACTCTGCCAAGGAGATTTTAGAATTTGTAGAGATGAAGAACAAAGTAATGTTATGGCCATACTAAGATGCGCAAAATAACCCAACAACATTAAGGGAAGAAAGGTTCATATTTAAGCAATGCACAAGCGGTGACCGAAGTCACCATGTTTGATCATATGGGACATAGTACCGCAAAGATTTCGGCTTTGGGTACATAGTCACGACTCCATCATTTAAAGCACCATAGTTCGAAAACCATGATAACTTTGAGAGTGTTTGTTCTATTTATGCTTTATGTAGGGTGAGAGTACTCATGAATTGAATGCCCCCCGCCCCCCTAAATATATGGCTACATCAAGACATGAAATTAAGTGCATGCATGGATGGGTACTAGATTTCAAATAATGTTGTCAAGCTCCAAGATACCAAGTTCACGCCTAAGTTGACAAAATCTTGCTTCATCCAATGGCTTGGTGAAAATGTCGGCAAGTTGCATATCTGTGCCAACATGAGAAATATCAATGTCACCCTTTTCAACTTGATCTCTCAAGAAATGATACCTAATATCAATGCACTTTCATTATCACATAAAAGAGGCACATGTCTATAGGTGATACCGTAATCCTTCAAAGTTTGCCTCATCCATAGTGATTGAGTTGCACAACTGGCGATTGCAATGTATTCGGCATCAGCGGTGGAGAGGGCAACACAATTTTGTTTGTTCCAGGACCAACTTACCAAGGAGCGTCCAAAAAATTGACATGCACCGGAGGTGGACTTATGATCCACTTTGTCTCCATCCCAATCCGCATCCGTGTACCCAATGAGATCAAACTTAGCATCCTTGGGGTACCATAGACCCAACTTTGGGGTGTGAACAAGGTATCTAAGAATATGCTTAACCACCTTATGATGACTTTCCTTAGGGGAAGCTTGAAATCTAGCACACATGCATACACTGAACATGATGTCTGGTCTAGATGCACAAAGATAAAGCAATGAACCAATCATAGAGCGATAAATAGATGGGTCAAAAGGGATACTGTTTGTGTCTTTAGTGAGTACAATTTTTGTTGGCATGGGTGTCTTACATGGAATAGCATCAAACATGCCAAACTTCACTAGGATATCCTTGAGGTACTTTGCTTGAGACAAGAAAATTCCTTCTTGAAATTGTTGAATTCGGAATCCAAGAAAGAACTTCAAATCTGCATTGAGTGACATCTCAAAGTTCTTGGTCATGGAAGCCGCAAACTTCTTGCACAAATGAATGTTAGGAGAACCAAAAATGATATCATATACATAGATTTGGCATAAGATCAAATCACCCTTGTCCCTCTTAGTAAAAAGAGTGGGATTGATCACCCCTCTCACAAAACCATCATCGAGTAAAAACTTCTTAAGATGATCATACCAAGCACGAGGTGCTTGTTTGAGGCCATACAAAGCCTTATGAAGTTCATACACATAGTCTTTGTGATCAGGATCAACGAACCCAGGTGGTTGTGATACATATACTTATTCTTGTATAGGACCGTTAAGTAAAGCACTCTTCACATCCATTTGATGTAATGTAAAGCCATTGAAAGCAGCGTATGCAAGTAAGATGTGAATAGATCCAAGACGGGCAACGGGGGCAAAGGTCTCACCAAAGTCCAAACCTTCAACTTGTGAGTACCCTGGTGCCACTAACCTTGCCTTGTTGCGGATGATCACACCATTCTCATCTTGCTTGTTCTTGAAAATCCATTTTGTTCCAATGACATTGTGTTCCGTGGTTGGCCTCTTGACTAATGACCACACTTGATTGCGTTCAAAGTTGTTCAACTCTTCTTGCATAGTGATGAGCCAATCATTGTCCATCAATGCTTCTTGTACCTTGAGAGGCTCAATATTAGACACAAAATGAGAAGTGAGCACAGAAGTTTGTCAATTGTTTACGAGTGACTCTACCTTCCGATATGCCGATGAGAATTTTGTCAAAATCAACACGACCGGCCACTCGGTGCATGATGGAGGCTAGGGTTTCGCGAGGTTCAACTTCATGTCCATCATCCACATCCTCAACATATGGATCATTAATGTGTGGTGGAAGATCTTATTCTTCATATTGCATTTGTTGAGGTTCATCATCAATGATTGCACTTTCTTGTTCTTGCCTTGAAGATGATCTTGTTCTTGAAAATTATCATGAAGAGGGACTTGATCATATTCTTGTACTTGAACTAAGGGCATGGGTTGAGCAATAGGAGCTTGTGGTTGTATGGGTGTTGCAGTAGTTTGATGATGTGTGAGGCTTCCATCTTCTTCTTCATCATCACGAGGTTCTTGTTCCATTGGAAGAAGTGCACCAACACCCATGGTCAAAATATCTTGAGAAGAATCTTCTTCGCCTACATAACTTAGATCAACTTCCTCCCCATGGGAGCCATTAAACTCATCAAACACCACATCACAAGTTTCTACAACACATCCATTGGATTTGTTGTAGACTCTATAGGTGTGAGAGTTTGATCCATAGCCAACAAATATGCCCTCAGTTGTTTTGGATTGGAATTTTCCTAACCGTTCTCTTTTGTTGTGGATGAAACATTTGCACCCAAATACACCAAAGTACTCGACATTAGGCTTGTTCCCCGTTAGGAGCTCATATGGAGTCTTTTCCAATATTGTGCGGAGGAAGAGCCGGTTTGATGCATGGCATGCGGTGTTGACAGCCTCGACCCAAAAACTATGTGGTGACTTGTATTCATCCAACATGGACCTTGCCATCTCCACAAGTGTATGGTTCTTCCTTTCGGCACTACTACAGGATGTTGCTAATGCGACACTTCGATCAGAGACCCTTCGAGAAACTGTGTGCGATGCCATAATCGCAAACGATGCTGTATGAAAACCATCAGAAATGTATAAAACGTTTGCAATGACGGATGCATCAAACACGGTTCAGGTTTTAGTTGCGTGTGCGATGAAAGGCATATGGTTCAGTTCAATTAAATGTTTGCGATGAGGAGGAACAAAAGAAATGGGCAGCCAGATGAAGGCGTGTGCGATACACAGCATACAGTTCACTCGAATGAACTGTTTGTGATTAGCATGCAACACAAAAGAAACAGGTAGCCAGATGAAGGTGTGTGCGATATACAGCATACAGTTCACTTGGATGAACTTTTTGTGATTAAGCAACACAAAAGAAATGATCAACCAGATCAAGGTGTGTGGGATATACGGCATGCGATTCACTCGGATGAACTGTTTGCGTTGACAGAAGAGTACAGAAACGGTTCAACTTAACAAGACGTGTGTGTGTGTTGTGCGATGGGATTGCAGGCGGTTCACTCGGCCCTTGTCGCCAGTGTGTGACCTCTATGGCAACCATTCACTCCCCGGGCGCCTCTTCGTGTACCGTGGCAACCGTCCACCGACTCTTCGCCTTTCCCTCTCGATTTGGAACTGATGTCGCATGCTAGCTCTTCCTCCCTCCTCCATTTTCCTTCACCCTTCCTTATGACATTGTTTGATCGTCTTCTCCATGGAGGGAACAAGCCAGAAACGACCCCATTATTCTTGCCCCAATATGAATGATGACGTGGTGGAGGAACTAGTTGATCGGTGCGACGTCATCACCTCGGCTAGTATGGCAGGTTCGCAAGACCATTCTCGACTCAACTAATAACATCAGTACAAGGAACCCAAGGGTCCAGGAGAGGTTTGATCTCCCCTATCTTCTTCGTCGTGACCCTGCTTACTAGCGTGGGGACGAGGGAAGCCTCACCTTGTGTAAGTTGATGCCGCTTGATAATGATACGCATGATGTTAAGATGTCATCGCTTGAGGGCAAGGCTTGGGTAGGCGCAAATGGAGATTGGGTTGTTTGTATTGGGTACAACTGCGAGTGGGAACTTGTGAATGTGTACACTCGTCACCGGGTTCCAGTTCCAAAAATCTCAGACTACCCAGAGGTTGATCACACAGATGGTCTACGTGAGTTCAAATACGATCATGGTAACTGTTGTCTACGAAAGATAGCAATTTGTCGAGTTCCCAACCGCTCTTGGGATTACACGAACTATGAAGTTGTTGCTATCTTTGACAAGCTTGTTGCCTTCCTTACTTCCACACCTTGATGGACATTGCTCAAAAATCAGTTTCTATACACGGATGAGTACTGTGATGCAATTCAATATGAGGATCTTGTGTTTGCTGCCACCACTCGTGGCGCTGTTTTTGTATGGAATCCTCATGATTTCGGTACGTTTGTCTTCCACCAGAAATATAATTGTTTCATCCACATGCATGCGGGTTAGCTAGTTTCCCTTTACTAATTAACCTTCTTCTATTTCCAAGGTCCCGTGGACATTCCAACACCTATACTTGAAAATTTTATTCATGAGCATGAGGACGAGCAGGACCCATACACTCAGTGGCGCCTGGCAACTTATTCCGATGGATCACCTCTTCTTGTCTGTATACGGGGCATCGCTAATGTTACTAAGGAAGCAGGTGTTGTCTCGTATGGTCGCACTCTCCGGACCTATTCCAACATCCGTTGCAAGGTATTCGGGATGGATACTGGTGTACTAGCGCCAACACCTTCTCCCTGGTTCAGTATTGAAAGTCTTGGAGGAAACTCACTCTTCCTTGGACAAAACTATCCAATGATGGTGGAAGGCGATCCAACTGCTGTTGACACAACGTTACTACCATTTATGAGAAGCAATTGTATCTATACCTCAGACATTGCAGTGGTTCCCTACCCTGGTCGTGATATAGTAGGCCGCTTCAGCCTGGATGATCAGTCCTATGTTGGTCTTGAGTTCAAAGCAAGTGTTTCCAACGCCGACGAGTGGTTGAGCTGAAGTTCATTTCATCGCTTTGTTATTTGTTGTGTGAGAAAAACTTTACTAGAATGTTCTGTTGGAAATGATCTATAATCCAACGTGTATCCTCGTTGTCGTTGTGGGTTGATGACTTGTTGTATGTAATCAATGGTACATTTGCATATGCGTCCATGAACTCACGCCTCCTAGTGGTGTCCATATGAACAGTGCTAGTGATTTTAGTTGCAAAAATTAGATCGTGCTAGTGATTTGTAGTTGCATATTTTAACAAATTGCAGTGTTACAAGGTTGACAAATGGCAATGTTACTAGATAAACAAATGTCAATCTTTCCAGTTTGGGAAATGGCAACATACCCAAAATGACAGATATGCAAATCTTACCCAATTGTTTGTACGTGGTTGCACACGGGTCATGCAAAATAACCGTTTGCGTTGAAGGGATGCAGAAATCCTACTCGACACATTTTCCCTTGGCTTCTTGGGGAAGTTGTCGGTTTGCATACGGGTGTTCTAACTAAAACGTTTGCGTTGAGTGTTTTATATTTGGAAACCTTTGACATTTTTTTCAAAAGAAAATCGTTTGATAATTATGTACATTAAGAGAGAGAAATGCAAGTTCATTCAAACCATATCTTTAATTCAGTCACATTGCGAATTTATATTCATATGATCGAGAATTCGAGATATAGTATTAAACCCCAAAAAACTATTTCCGACGGTGGCGGAGGCGGCGTGCCATGCCATCATTGTCGTTGTCGTCCTCCGGGACGCCGTTGTTGAAGTCTTCAAGGCAGCACAAAATGTTTTTCACTTGTAAATCAAACATCACGTTGTCGCGTGATCGACGTGCCGGGCGCGGGAGGACGGCAAATGGCACCGCTGAGAGGTAGCGGTCGACGGCAGTGTCCCATGCCGCTGAGGGGGGGGCACGAGCACGAGCGCGGTGGGTGCAGCCAAACGCACGGGGACCGGTGCCACGGTGGATGGAGGGGAGCGCACAGGCATGGTGGATGCAGCCAAACGCATGGGGGCCGGCGGCACGGTGGGTGGAAGGGGCGTGCACGGGCATGGGCGCTGGCGCTGGCATGTACACAAGCTTGCGCGGGTCCGCGGAGACCTCGCTGACGCCCGTGGCTTCCAGCTCAGCGATAGTGCTCGGCGACCAGCCCGTCAATGCTACGGGGATGGTCGATGGCGCAGGCGCGTGGATGGGAGCTGGGACGGGAACGGGGGCAGCAACCGCCACGGCCAGCTTGTTCTGGGCCATGTCCATGAGGCCCCATTCCTCCTTATTTTCTATCTCCACCGGCTCAGAGTCAACTTCACCAAACTTGAAGACTAGTGGCAGATGATCATTCTGCGCCATGGCGGTCGAGGTCTGCGGGGGGGGGGGGGAGGGGAATGGGAGGCAAACAGTAAGGCCACCCATATTAAACAGTGGCTCGGGCACCATTAATGGAGAGGAAGGCGGGCGGCTATGGAAGTCAAAGGGCTCGGTTCCCAGTGAGCTTGCGCAGCATAAAGCTCGCACGCTTCCCAGTGAGCCTGCGCATTGGAGGACAGCTTGCACGCCTCTTGGTCAGCCTGCGCATCGGACTGCGCTCGCACGCCTCCCGTTCAGTCAAGGTCAAGCAGCTGTTCGCACGGCACCTCCTACAACCATTAAAACGAAGACATGTGGTGTCATGTGAATGGTTAATAGAACGCACATGTTTTGAATTATACAAACGTTTGAGATATTAGGTGGCAGCTATTTTTTTCAAAATGCCTTTGTTGGCTGTCATTATTCGAGTGTGCCTTCTCTCATAATGGACACGAAAAATACCACATCATGCCGGGTGCCATTCCATGATAGCATGCCAAGTTTCATGAATTTCAGACCAGTTTTGGATTTACTAGAATTTAAAAACCAAGCATCTCAATGTTTTGTCGGCAATCAACGGTGCCCTGGTGTTTGAAATTCATTCCCATTTATTGCATGGGACCTAAGCATGCACCCAAGGACACAGATTTGATTTTTCAACAAGTTTATATGCACTAGAGCATGTGCATGTAGTTCAAATTCGAATTATGCACATAAATGCATTGAAAACTTAGTTAATGCATAAAATGTCCAAAAGAACCCTGAAAAATCACAAAAATTGACAGAACACTCCTGCTGTTCTATGTTGACACGAGGAAAATTTTGGAAGCAATAAGAGGCAATGGATATCGTTTCGTCCCCAAAGGTGCGACGTTCCCTACCGAAACAATGATGCTTGTTGTGAGAAGCTCTGGTTTGTGAGAAGCATATACCCAAACCTGCCCCAAACGGGACAAAATTTTTACCATGGCATGTTGATGCCGCTCCATGAAAGCATGCCAAGTTTCATGAATTTCAGACGAGTTTTGGATTTACTAGAATTTAAAAAGCGAGGCATCTCAATGTTTTGCCGGCAATCAACGGTTCCCTGGTGTTTTAAATTAATTCACATTTCTTGCATGGGGCCTAAGAATGCACCCAAGGACACAGATTTGATTTTTCAACCAATTTATATGCACTGGAGCATGTGCATGTAGTTCAAATTTGAATTATGCACATAAATGCATTGAAAACTCAGTTAATGCATAAAATGTCCAAACGAACCCCAAAAATCCCAAAAATTGACACAATACTCCTGTTGTTCTATGTTGACACGAGAAAATTTTTGAAAGCAATAAGAGGCAACGGATATCGTCCCATCACCAAAGGTGGTACGTTCCCTATCGAAACCATCATGCTTGTTGTGAGAAGCTTATACCCGAACCTGCCCCAAATGGGACAAAATTTTCACCATGGCATGTTCATGCCGCTCCATGATAGCATGCCAAGTTTCATGAATTTCAGATGAGTTATGGATTTACTAGAATTTAAAAAAACTAGGCATCTCAACGTTTTGTCGGCAATCAACAATGCCATGGTGTTTCAATTTCATTCCCATCTCTTGCATGGGACCTAGAAATTCACCCAAGGACACACATGTGATTTTTCAACCAACTTTGGTGCATTGGACATGTGCTTGTAGTTCAAATTTGAATTATGCACATAAAATGCCTAGAAAACCCAGTTAATGCATAAAAATGTCCAAACGAACCCTGAAAAATCCCAAAAATTGACACAACACTCCTGTTGTTCTATGTTGACACGAGAAAAGTTTTGAAAACAATAAGAGGCAACGGATATTGTTTCGTCCCCAAAGGTGGGACGTTCCCTACCGAAACCATCATGCTTGTTGTGAGAAGCTCTGGTTTGTGAGAAGCATATACCCGAACCTACCCCAAATGGGACAAAATTTTTTAACACAACATGTTGATGCCGCTCCATGATAGCATACCAAGTTTCATGAATTTCAGACGAGTTTTGGATTTACTAGAATTTAAAAACTAGGCATCTCAACATTTTGCCAGCAATCAACGGTGCCATGGTGTTTGAAATTCATTCCCATCTCTTGCATGGGGCCTAGAAATTCACCCAAGGACACACATGTGATTTTTCAACCAACTTTGGTGCATTGGAGCATGTGCTTGTAGTACAAATTTGAATTATGCACATAAAATGCCTAGAAAACCCAGTTAATGTATAAAAAAGGCCAAACGAACTCCAGAAAATTCCAAGATTGAATAGAACACTCCTATTGTTCTATGTTGACACTACAAAGTTTTTGAAAGCAATAAGAGGCAACAGATATCGTCTCGTCCCCAAATGTGGTACGTTCCCTATCGAAACCATCATGCTTGTTGTGAGAAGCTCTGATTTGTGAGGAGCTTATACCCAAACCTGCCCCAAATGGGGCAAAATTTTCACCACGACATGTTGATGCCGCTCCATGATAGCATGCCAAGTTTCATGAATTTCAGACGAGTTTTGGATTTACTACAATTTAAAAACCAGGCATCTCAACGTTTTGCCGGCAATCAACAGTGCCCAGGTGTTTGAAATTCATTCCCATCTCTTGCATGGGACCTAGAAATTCACCCAAGGACACACGTGTGATTTTTCAACCTACTTTGGTGCATTGGAGCATGTGCTTGTAGTTCAAATTTGAATTATGCACATAAAATGCCTAGAAACCCCAGTTAATGTATAAAAAAGGTCAAACGAACCCCGGAAAATTCATTCCCATTTCTTCCATGGCACCTAAGCATGCACTGAAGGACACAGATTTGATTTTTCAACCAATTTGTATGCACCAGAGCATGTGCATGTAGTTTAATTTTGAATTGTGTGCCTGAAATGGCTAGAAAACCAGTTTAATGTATGAATGTCCAAACGAATCCTGAATAATTCCATTTCTTTTACGACACACATACAGTTGCATGTTCACTGTAGATAAAAGGTCTATCAATTCAAACACCGTCCATTGCCGTTGTGACCCCATTATGTAATTCAAATCAAGATGAAAAATCAAGTAGATCACACACAATTTATTATCAGCAACTATGTGAGCTGTAGTACAAAATATCTTGGAGCACCGTCGGTGTATAGTACGCCTATGGCTTACGTGAGATGGCATGTCGGCTATAGTCCACAGCCGGCGTGTCAAGCACACTAGCTCGCTCCCCAAAACTTCTGCCTCTACATCCCGCTCTGCTTCAGTCCCTTGATTCAAATTTTCAGTAGCCCCAGTATTTTACTCCTGCCTCTGCATCCCTCGCAATCTCAAAAATATCTGCTCGCCCTTGATCAAAATTTTCAGTAGCCCCGCATTGTTACTCCCGCCTAGTAAAATTTTCAGTTACCGCAGTATTTCCTCAAACACAACCTCCGCTCACACAGACACATACAATCCTCGAAACCATTGGTAGGTCGCCGCCATCGCCGGCACCTCCATCCTCAACCTCTGCATGTGTGCCGGGGAGCTCGAGTAGCCAATGGACAAAAGGAGGTTTATCGCAGCCTTTTCGCCCGACGCCGGCGAGGTGGCAGCTGAGGTGTCCCCGTCGTCCTCCGTGGGGCCCGATCCATCATCGCCGGTCCCCCGATCCGCCCGCCGTCATGCCCCTACACCGGTTCGAGGACTTCTTCATCCTCCCCCGGACCCGGCAGTCGACGAAGTCCTACCGCGGGGTCCGATAGCGGCGGTGGGGGACGTGGGTCGCCGAGATTACAGATCAAGAGACCCACACCCGCCGGTGGCTCGGTAGCTTCCACACAGCCGAGCTTGCAGCCATGGAGTACGCCAGCTGGCAGGTTCGCTACCACGACGCAGCGGCTAGGCTCAATTTCCCCTTCGGCACACGTCTGGTCCACCTTGTTCCGTCGGAGCCAGGGGTGGTGAGCTCGGCTATGGTGGGGGAGGACCGCGAGGCGTGGGAGCGTCTCGAGACCGAGGCCACCGACGAGGCCTACATGCAAGAGCTCTGCCAGCACCACCCGGGGCTCATGGAGGCAGAGCGGGCGATCTTTGCCGGCGAGGTTATCGCGCTCTCCTCGATGATGAGGTCGATGGCAGCAAGGACAGCGGCGCGGAGGGCGGCGAGGTTATCACCCTCTCCTCTGATGGCGAGGTCGAAGGCGACAGCGGCATGGAGGGCATCGAGGTGGGCCGCTAGGACAAGGAGATCGACGTCGACGAGTGGAGGAGTGCCTTCCCCAACGACCCTGACGACGGTACTGGCCCGGACCCGGCTCACGGCACACCGTACATGATGAGGAAGGATTGGCTCGACCTCTAATTTGACCGTAAGTAGTTTAGCTTAGTTTAAATTTATGTTTTATGTTCGGTTATGCAAAACTATCTATGTTTATGTTTGAATGCATGCTACTTTCGGTTGAACTTGATCAAATTGAAGTTTACAACCTTAAGTTTAGGGGATCAACTAGAAAAGGCCAAAAATTGTTGGAGTATATATATCCACTAACGGTTTTAGTCCGTTAAGTTTTTAGGATCGCCTAGAGATGTCCTTATGACTTGTTTATTTCAGTTCTTCACAATGTGATACTCTATATGTGCAACTATTTGTTGTGCAATTCAATTTCATCAATAACAGTTTCAACAATACCACTATGAATTACGATATTTGGTTGCTGTTAAGGATATTGCAGTTAACATGCCTTTTCGTTTTTCAATTGTTGTTTAGCAACATGCATTGTACTGAATGACTAAATATGCAATCCCGGGCTACATAGCAACAAGGAAGAGTGTTACCTTAATGTTCTGATGATGTCTAGATATACATGTAATAAAATATTATATAATGGGATGGATGGAATGTTGTACTACATCATTTTTCAATTTTTGTTTATCTTCTAACATTAACTTGGTGCTTTTAGGTACATATATCATTGCCAAAGATCCACACTTCGACCCTTTCTACGCATGAGGCAATGAGATATTCATGAACCAGCATCAAGTGAGGAAACTGATAAAGATTGTTACTAAAATGGGTCAAAAGATGTCAATCGAACTATTTGTTTACACTTTATGCAAGACAACGGTGAACTACAGGATGGTAAGTAAGAACCCTGTAGCCTTCTTTTTACTGCCCGTAATGAGTTGTGCTAGATGATAATACTTGAATCTTTTTTCTTTCGCAGTGCATCCTGAAGCAGTTTACTCAAGATTACCTCTCAAACTACATGATTGCCGGCCGGCCATCACAAGGGGTTGGACTAGAGTCCTGCATGCCTTCTGCATCCAGGAGAGCACAATAGGGCCATTCCACTTCACCTTGTTCAGCAACTGGAATGTCTGTCACCTCTTTCTTTACCATCTGTAATAGTACAAGTATAGAACCCTGGTACATCATTATTTATTTGGTGCCTCTGTAATTATTAAACATGTGTACCTGTGAATCGAATAATGCATTGGTTGTTTGAACCTGATGGGTATGAATAAAGCAATAGCTTACTTTCAAGTTTAAATTAGGTACAATTTTAAATAGCAGCAATTAAATTAGGGTGAAATTATGTTGTGCAGGTCATTACAGCACACACGGTTGGTAAAACACAAACGTTTGCGATATACACCATAATCCGAGATGGTTCACAGAGAGGAAACGTGTGCAAGCACGCACACAGTTGTCATTCGCAAAGCGTGTGTGATGTCACACACTATCACATACGGTTTCAGAAAATTAAATGTGTGTGATTGTCTACCTACCGTACACGGTTTATAATCATGAACTGTTTGTGATGTGCCAGGAATCGTAAATCTCCCATGCCTGGAATCTTCCTGGAAAGCTCCCATGCCTAGAATCTGCCCGGTTTTAGGCAGAACCACAAAACTCCGACTATGATGGCAATGCGAGCACAAATGAGTAGCAAGGATGAAGCGTTTGGGATATTCGAGATATCGAAAATGGTTATACAAGGACAACTGTATGCATCAAGGCTCCCTATCCCCAACGGTTTCTGGGTCGTGTGGGAAGGACCCCCCTATCGCCCACACTCACTTGGAGACGGTTCCATATGCCGTCGCAGAAAGGACCCCCCTCTCCTGGCGCGCCCAGGTGGGTTTTCCCCACCTGGTGGCCCCGCTGACCCTGAAACCAACGCTATAAAATCCTATATTGGAGAAAAAATAAGGGAGAAAGAATAATCACGATGCACGAGACGGAGTCGCCGCTAAGCCCTGTTCTTCTTTGGGAGGGCAGATCTGGAGTCTGTTTGGGGCTCCGGAGAGGGAGATATTCGTTCTTCGTCATCACTAACCTTTCTCCATCGCCAATTCCATGATGCTCCCCACCGAGTGAGTAATTCCTTCGTAGGCTCGCTGGTCGGTGAGGAGTTGGATGAGATTCATCATGTAATCGAGTTAGTTTTGTTAGGGCTTGATCCCTAGTATCCACTATTTTCTTAGATTGATGTTGCTATGACTTTGCCATGCTTAATGCTTGTCACTTTGGGCCCGGGTGCCATGATTTCAGATCTGAACCATTTATGTTATCACCATTATATCCATGTTCTAGATCCGATCTTGCAAGTTATAGTCACCTACTACGTGTTATGATCCGGTAACCCCAGAGTGACAATAACCGGGACTTGTTCCGGTGATTACCGTAGTTTGAGGAGTTCATGTATTCACTATGTGTTAATGCTTTGTTCCGGTTCTCTATTAAAAGGAGGCCTTAATATCCCTTAGTTTCCAAGATGGACCCCGCTGCCACGGGAGGGTAGGACAAAAGATGTCATGCAAGTTCTTTTAATAAAGCACGTATGACTATTTACGGAATACATGCCTACATTATATCGATGAACTCGAGCTAGTACCTAATAGCCCTGGGTTATAACTATCACATGATGAATATCATCAAACAAGTCACCAATCCAATGCCTATGAATTTATCTTATATTGTTTCTGCGAAGTTACTACTGCTATCATCACTGTTACGCTTGCTACAAAATTACTGCTACCACTGTTACTGTTACTATTGTTGTTGTCACTACTATCAAAACTATCAAACTACTTTGCTAACGATCACTTTGCTGTAGATAATTAATCTCCATGTGTGGTTGAATTGACAACTCAGCTGCTAATACCTTCAAATATTCTTTGGCTCCCCTTGTGTAGAAACTATAAATTTGGGTTGAGTACTCTACCCTCGAAAACTGTTGCGATCCCCTATACTTGTGGGTTATCAAGACCTTTTTCTGGCACCGTTGCCGGGGAGCATAGCTATATTTGTTGAGTCACTTGGGATTATTATCATATTATCACTATGAAGAATCTGAAGGATCCTAAGACTAAGATATTTCCCTCAAGGACGAGGGGAGGTAAGGAACTGCCATCCAGTTCTGCTTTAGATTCACCTTCTGTTATGAGTAAACTTGCAACACCACCACATGCTATTAATTCTAATATGTCGCAAGTTATTGATGATGCTACTTCTACTATGAATGATGCTTATGATGATGCTAGTACCTTGCTTGTTAATGATGATGTGCCACTTGGTGAATTTCTTAATAAAAAATTGCTAGAGTTATACAACATGATGTTGTTGAGTCTGATGGTGAGCTTGAAACTGAATCTCCTGAAACACCTGCTAGAACTAGACTTCCTATATATGAATTGCCTAAGGTACCGGAAGGTTATGTTATGAGTGAAGAAACAACTAGAGATATTCTTGCTTGCAATGATGCAGATGATCTAGAGAAATTACTACACTGGTATAAAGAAAAATCACTGAATGCTAGAATGAAGTGTGATCCTAAGTTTGCTACTTCACCTATCTTTATTGATGATAAGGATTATGAATTCTCTGTCGACCCAGAGTTAATTACTTTGGTTGAATCTGATCCTTTCCATGGTTATGAAACTGAAACTGTTGTGGCACATCTTACTAAGTTGAAATATATAGCCACCCTTTTTACTCATGATGAGAAAACCCGCTACTACTTTATTCTCAAATTATTTCCTTTCTTATGAAAGGGTGATGCTAAAGCTTGGTACAATACTTTTGCTCCTGGTTGTGTGTGTAGTCCCCAGGATATGATCTATTACTTCTCTAAAAAATATTTTCCTGCTCATAAGAAACAAGCTTCCTTACAGGAAATATTTAACTTTGTGACAATTAAAGAAGAGAGTCTCCCACAAGCTTGGGGAGGATTTGCCAGTTACTTAATGCTTTGCCTGATCATCCTCTTAAGAAAAATGAAATAATTGATATCTTCTATAATGGACTAACTGATGCTTCTAGGGACTTCCTAGATAGTTGTGTTGGTTGTCTTTCCAGGGAACGAACTGTTGGACAAGCTGAGGAATTATTGAATAACATATTGAAAAATTATGATGATTGGACTATTCCTGAACCACCACATAAACCCACTCTGAAGAAGAGGGGTATAGTATATCTCAGTCCTGAAGATATGCAAGAGGCAAAGAAATCTATGAAGGAAAAAGGTATTAAAGCTGAGGATGTTAAAAATTTACCTCCTATTGAAGCAATACATGGGCTTAACACACCACCACTGCCTAAGGTGGTAGAGGTAAATTCTCTTATGAAGTTTAATGATAGTGATAACCCTCACAATATGCATCCTAGCCAATTCCTTTATGAGTTTGAAAACTACATTAGAAAATAAGATCACTTCAATGCAAATGTTATGAAACAATTGAAATACAATTCTGATATGATTGCTCGCTTGAGTGACTTGTTATTTCGAATATCAAATGATGTTAGAGGTGTATGAAAACATGCTTCTATGGTTCAAACTCAATTAGAACAAGTTGCTAAATCTCAAAGAGAATTGATTGATGAAATGAATAATAATATGCATGACTTTGCTGTTAGAGTTGCAACTAGAGGAGGTAAAATGACTCGGGAAGCACTTTATCCTGAGCGACACCCAAAAAGAATTGAACAAGATTCACAAAGAGCTAACACTAGTGCACCTAGTTCTTCTAGAAAGAAAAAGAAAAAGAAGAATGATAGGACTTCACATGCCCCTAGTGAACTTGAAATAGAAAAACCTCCTAACAATGATAATGAAGTTTCTATCTCGGATGCTGAAACTCAATCTGGTAATGAACACTCATCTAACGATAATGAAAAAGATAATGATGAGGTTCATGAAGACTCTCAACCAACCAATGATAAAGAACCAGACAATGATGTTGAGATAGAACCACCTATTGATCTTGATAACCCACAACCTAAAAATAAAAGATATGACAAAAGAGACTTTGTTGCTAGAAAACACGGTAAAGAAAGAGAACCGTGGGTCCAAAAACCTATGCCTTTTCCACCTAAGTCAACTAAAAAGAATGATGATGAAGAATTTGAACGCTTTGCTGAAATGCTAAGGCCAGTCGTTTTGCGTACTCGCTTGACTGATATCTTGAAAATGCCTCCTTATGCAAAGTATATGAAAGACACCATCACAAATAAGAGAAAACTACTGGAAGCTGAAATCTCCACTATTCTTGCTAATTACACTTTTAAAGATGGAGTACCTAAAAAACTTGGAGATCTGGGAATACCAACTATACCTTGCTCTATCAAAAAGAATTATGTGAAAACTGCTTTGTGTGACTTAGGAGCTAGTGTTAGTGTTATGCCTTTCTCTTTATATAAAAGACTTAACTTGAATAAACTCACACCTACTAAAATATCTTTGCAAATGGCTGACAAATCATCTTCCATACCTATCTGTATCTGTGAGGATGTGCCCGTTGTTGTTGCTAATGTTACTATTTTGATTGACTTTGTTATACTTGAGATGCCCAAGGACGACAACATGGCGATGATCTTTGGTAGGCCCTTCTTGAATACTGCAGGGGCTGTTATTTCTTGCAATAAAAGCAAGGTCACTTTTCATATTAATGGCAATGAGCATACGGTGCACTTTCCGAAAAAACAGTTCCAAGTGAATGGTATTAATGTTATTGAAAAATCTCCGACAATCACTATGGGAAGTTTTCAAATACCTCTACCTATTGTCAAAAAGAAATATGAAATACTTATTGTTGGGGAAATGCATATCCCCATTGAGGTAACTTAGTGATTTACGAAAGTTCTTCGGTTTCATGCTAATCAAAAGTGGTTGTTAATAAGACTTGATCAACCTTATTAATGGATCATTTTTGAACGGTATGAAGTTGATGAATTTAGTAAGCACTACCTTCTATCCCTACTTTTTGTTTTCTGTTTTTATTAGTTAAATAAAATAAAATGTCACGTTTTGTCTGTTTTCTGAATTTCCCGTGCAATAAAAAATGACCCAAAAATAAAAGTTCTCAGAATGCCCTGAAAATTTTACACGATTTTTTTCTTAATATTTGAGAATTTTTGGTGCAATAAACATTAGAGGGGGTGCACCAGGTGGGGACAACCCACCTGGGCGTGCCAGCACCCCCAAGCGCACCCTGGTGGGTTGTGGTCCCCACATGACCCCCCTCACTTACCTCTTCATCCCACATCATCACTTACCTTCAGGAAAAAAATCTCCATTGCTCTGTCTCTCTCTCCCGTGTTCTTGAGCTCAAACCCACGGATTTCAATCTCTCTGCTCGAAGCTCCGTTTCTGAAACTGTTTTGGGGGATTGTTTCTTGGAAAACCATGAATATCTTTAGGAAGTTTGGCTCCAAGAAGAACTCCAAAGGTGTTATTGGGGAGTCATCTGATAGTGATCTCCATCCTCGGAGGTTGGCGGAGGTACGGCCGTGCAAATGGTCGCATACCCCATTTCTGGAAGAGGCGGGAATCCTTCAGGAG
This sequence comes from Triticum urartu, assembly GCF_003073215.2. Taxonomy (NCBI): domain Eukaryota; kingdom Viridiplantae; phylum Streptophyta; class Magnoliopsida; order Poales; family Poaceae; genus Triticum; species Triticum urartu. The sequence goes on along the minus strand of NC_053028.1, from coordinate 168,398,015 downwards.
TTCATGCAATATGTTGTGAATGTCGGCCTCACCGACTTCATTGCAGATGAGTGTGACAACACCAAATCCTCGCAAACATTTTTGTTCAGAGCTTTACTTTCCTGCCTAGCAATAATCCTCCTGAAGTTAGCTTTGATTTATATGCTGAAAACCATCAGATACCACTTACTAAATTTTGTGACATATGCATGACCCCCTCTGATGGGAGCTTGGATGAGCCTAGACTGGCTGGGTTTGAGGGATTTTATCGTACTTTGGCCGTGGGAGATGAGAGAGGGTTGCCAGCTACCACTGCCGCTGGCCTACATTTTACTGGTGTTCATTACTTTGCACTTTTCATTGCAAAATGCTTTCTTGCTAGGGAGAAGGTGGGTGCGCTCAGCTCACCAGTCCTTGTTGTTTTACGTCGTGCATTGGAGGGCGACAACACTTATAGCTTGGGAGCTATTGTGGCTCATCGCCTCCATCTTAATAAATCTCAGGGTAAAATCCATGGTGGGATTTATGCTATTCGCTTGGCGGCCCAATTTAATGTCGAGATACGCCCTCATGACTACCCTTTGACCAAGGTATACCTAGACACGACAACCATTGAACACCATCATTTTCTTGCATGAGGTTATCCTGACATTCCTGTTCCTTTTATCTTGGTCATTAATGTTGAAACTGAAAGTGCAACTATCCCTGGGTGGTTTTGGTAATTCCTAACAACATATAGCTCATTGAGCTAATACTATTTCAAGATAAATATTTTAGGAAAGCTCAATGATTGGCATGGCATGAATTAGAAATGTGGACCCCTCAAAATGCTAAGGACAAAAGATTAGCTCAAGCTCTAAAGCTCAAGACTCTACATTTTACCTTTTAGTGATCCAAGATCACATTGAGTCCATAGAAAATGCCAATACTATTAAAAGGGGATGAGGTGTTGCTTAATGGGTTACTTGCTCAAAATTCTTAGTGATATGCTCCAAAACCCTCAACCACTTTACCATATCCACATATGTCCCAAACCAAAAGTCAAACTCGACCCCATCGAAACTTTCTATCCGGCGCCACCGAGTTCAATTGACATAGCCACTTCCACAAAACCCTAGTCTTTTCGGTCTCACCGATAGGGATCTCGGTCTCACCGAGATTGGATTGTAAACTCTCTATTTCCCTTCGTAACATTTTGGTCCAACCGAAATGGGTGATCGGTCCCACCAATTTCACAATGCAAACTCTCTGTTTCCCCTTCGTAATGTTTCGGTCTCACCGAGATGAGCGAATCGGTCCCACCGAGTTTTCCTAACCAACTCTCTGGTTAGCTTATTACCAAAGTCGGTCTCACCGAGTTTGTGTAATCGGTCCCACCAAGATTATGTTATGCCCTAACCCTAATGAAATCGGTCTCACCGAGTTGACATGTCGGTCCCACCGAAAATCCTAACGCTCACATTTTGAACTAAATCGGTCCAACCGAGTTTCATTATTCGGTCCCACCGAGTTTGGTGATTTGTGTGTAATGGTTAGATTTTGCGTGGAGGCTATATATACCCCTCCACCCACTCTTCATTCGAGAGGAGAGCCATTAGAACATGCCTACACTTCCATCATACATTTTCTGAGAGAGAACCACCTACTCATGTGTTGAGGTCAAGATATTCCATTCCAACCATATGAATCTTGATCTCTAGCCTTCTCCAAGTTGCTTTCCACTCAAATCATCTTTCCACCAAATCCAAATCTGTGTGTGTGAGAGAGAGTTGAGTGTTGGGGAGACTATCATTTGAAGCATAAGAGCAAGGAGTTCATCATCAACACACCATCTATTACCTTTTGGAGAGTGGTGTCTCCTAGATTGGTTAGGTGTCACTTGGGAGCCTCCGTCAAGATTGTGGAGTTGAACCAAGAATTTTGTACGAGCAAGGAGATCGCCTACTTCATGAAGATCTACCATAGTGAGGCAAGTCCTTCGTGGGTGATGGCCATGGTGGGATAAACAAGGTTGCTTCTTCGTGGACCCTTCATGGGTGGAGCCCTCCGTGGACTCGCGCAACCATTACCCTTCGTGGGTTGAAGTCTCCATCAATGTGGATGTATGATAGCACCACCTATCGGAACCATGCCAAAAATCTTTGTGTCTACATTGCGTTTGCTCCCTCCAAACTCCTCCCTTTACCTTCATGTGCAATGTTTTACATTTCGCTGCTATACTCTTAGACTTGCATGTGTAGGTTGATTGCTTGACTAGTGCTAAGTTGCTAAAATCTGCCAAGACTTAAAATTGGGAAAAGGCTAGATTTTTATTTGGTTAAGTAGTCTAATCATTCCCCCTCTAGACATACTTTTGATCCTACAGAAACTCATGATATTATTCAGTTGACTGCTCCTTCTTTGTTTGATCATGTTGCCAGGGCAGATATAAGATCATGCCTGCAGACATCATTGCCTATCAGAACGCTCAGGCTGCTGAGGAGGCAGCACAGGAGGAGCCTCCACAGTGGGATCAGTGGATGCCCGCTCCTCAGCACCCTACTACCCTCCAGGCTACTAATCGACTACCAAGTTAGGCCAAAAGCCTAAGCTTCGGGGAGTACGTGTTTCCACCGACTTTAAATTCATGTTCACTTATTCCATTTGTCGGTGCCCACACTTTTTCATTGTATCATCCATGCTTAGATTTATTTTCTTGCTTTCTTCTTGTGTGTTTGAAAAACTTTAGAAAAAAAATAGTTGTAGCTAGTTTACTTTCTATGCATGCTTAGTAGTAATATTAAAAAGAGAAAACCCAAAAAGATTTCCTTGTTCTTCTTTTGCTTGTTGGGAGCTTTCCCATGTAAATAGTTTTTCTCGTTTTTGCTTTTCTCTTTTATTTGCTTGTTCAAGAAGACCAAAAACTCCAAAAATATTTTAGTGTGTTTCTTTGAATTTCTTTTGTTTTTATTCGAGTTGTACCAAGGAGAAGACCACGATGAAAATGTTGAGTGGCTCTCATATGAATAATTGTTGAACTAATAAAGAGCACATTTTACCTTGTCTTCTCCTGTTGAATAAAATGTTTGCAGATTCTAGCTTAGTCCATGGCACTCATGCACTATTATTATTTTCATATCATTCGGTTGTGCAAGTGAAAGGCAATAATGATGACATTCGATGAACTAGTCGTGGCAGAGAGAAACTGGTATGAACTCGACTTGTTCTGTCTATGTAAATATGTTTAACCTAGTATCCATGATTCAGCCCATTATGATTAAACATGTTTGCAATGACAACTATAGATTATAGTTTCTCATACCATGCATAAGTAGCTGGGAGTTGATAATGATTTATCTTGGATATCAACATAGCGTTAAAATGATTGTGATGTAGTATGATGATATGGTATCCTCCTCTGAATGTTCGAGTGGCTTGACTTGGTACATGTTCATGCATGTAGTTGAATCAAAACCAACATAGCCTCTATGATATTTATGTTCATGGTGTTCATATCCTACTCATGCTAGTATCCAATGTTACTTATGCATAATGCATGGTTATGATCATTGTTGCTCTCTAGCTGGCAGCTTCTCAATCTAAATTGCTAGCCTTCGCTTGTACTAAGTGGGAACTCTGCTTGTACATCAAAAACCTTGAACCCAAAGTTATTCCAGATGAGTCCACCATACCTACCTATATACTATATTACCCTGCTGTCCTAAGTAAATTTGCATGTGCCGCCTCTAAAAACTTCTAAAAATTATCCGTTTTGTGTGCCTGAATCATTCATGGAATGACAGGAGGTGGTCGATATCTTTGATGCTAAGCAGGTTATTCTCAGGTCGAGTGTTTATTCACTCGCCATCGCATGAGAAAAGGGCGGTGATAGGGATTTCCAGTCCCGAACTCAAAAATGCAAATAATTAAACAAAACTCCCTTGGGACTGTTGTTGGTTTAGACGGTACCCGTTGTTTCGGACAAGCCATGGAATGTGATTGTTGGTGGAGGGGAGTAAACCTTTACTTTTATCGCTTGGGAACCGCCACTAGCCTGTTTAGCATGGGAGATATTGATAACTGATGGTCGCGAAGTAAATGAGAAGGGTGCATGTCTCAAAATATCATTTATCTCTGTTTTTAAAATTGAGCTCTGGCACCTCTACAAATCACTGCTTCCCTCTGTGAAGGGACTATCTATTTACTTTTATGTTGTGTCATCACCTTCTAAAACAAGCATCAGAAACTGAGTAGAGCATAGTTGGCATGATTTATGCATTGTGTGTAGCTAATGTTGGGTACATCATGACTGGATCTTTTCTACCATGAATTACAATTTTTAGTCGCTGCTTGAACTTTGGAGGTGCTCTGCATTTATGTTTTACGGTCTCGTAAAGGGCTAGCGAGATACCACTATTGTCATATTATATCATGGTTGTTTTGTCAATGTGTTGCTGTTTGAGATATCTTATTATTGCTCGCTAGCTGATTATGTCATTGATACGAGTCATTATAATCTTTCAGAGTTATTGTCGACATGGTTAGTTATAATGTTGGTTGAAAACCTAGGTGCTATTTAAGCTTATTTATGCAAACAAGAGCAAAAGAGTTCGTAAAAGTTTTTCTTTTTCACTTTTAGTTTATCAACTGAATTGCTTGAGGACAAGCAAAGGTCTAAGCTTGGGGGAGTTGATACGTCTCCAACGTATCTACTTTTTCTAACGCTTTTCCTCTTGTTTTGGACTCTAATTTGCATGATTTGAATGAAACTAACCCTGGACTCACGCTGTTTTCAGCAGAACTACCATGGTGTTGTTTTTGTGCAGAAATAAAAGTTCTCGGAATGGAACGAAACTTTACAAGGATTTTTTATATCAATAATAAGAATTTATGGAGCCAAGACCTGCCAGAGAGGGGCACCTGGGTGGGCACAACGCACCAGGGCGCGACCCCTCTCCTGGCGCACCCAGGTGGGTTGTCCCCACCTGGTGGCCCCGCTGACCCTGAAACCAACGCTATAAAATCCTATTTTGGAGAAAAAATAAGGGAGAAAGAATAATCGCGATCCACGAGATGGAGCCACTGCCAAGCCCTATTCTTCCTTGGGAGGGTAGATCTGGAGTCCGTTTGGGGCTCCGGAGAGGGAGATCTTCGTTCTTCGTCATCACTAACCCTTCTCCATCGCCAATTCCATGATGCTCCCCACCGAGTGAGTAATTCCTTTGTAGGCTCGCTGGTCGATGAGGAGTTGGATGAGATTCATCATGTAATCGAGTTAGTTTTGTTAGCGCTTGATCCCTAGTATCCACTATGTTCTTAGATTGATGTTGCTATGACTTTGCCATGCTTAATGCTTGTCACTTTGGGCCCGGGTGCCATGATTTCAGATCTGAACCATTTTTTATCACCATTATATCCATGTTCTAGATCCGATCTTGCAAGCTATAGTCACCTACTACGTGTTATGATCCGGTAACCCCAGAGTGACAATAACCGGGACTTCTTCCGGTGATTACCGTAGTTTGAGGAGTTCATGTATTCACTATGTGTTAATGCTTTGTTCCAGTTCTCTATTAAAAGGAGGCCTTAATATCCCTTAGTTTTCAATATGGACCCCGCTGCCACGGGAGGGTAGGATAAAATATGTCATTCAAGTTCTTTTAATAAAGCACATATGACTATTTACGAAATGCATGCCTACATTATATCAATGAACTGGAGCTAGTACCTAATAGCCCTAGGTTATAACTGTCACATGATGAATATCATCCAACAAGTCACCGATCCAATGCCTACGAATTTATCTTATATTTTTTCTGCTAAGTTACTACTGCTATCATCGCTGTTATGCTTGTTACAAAATTACTGCTATCACTGTTACTGTTACTATTGCTACTATCACTACTATCAAAACTATCAAACTACTTTGCTACTGATCACTTTGCTGCAGATAATTAATCTCCGGGTGTGGTTGAATTGACAACTCAGCTGGTAATACCTTCAAATATTCTTTGGCTCCCCATGTGTCGAATCTATAAGTTTGGGTTGAATACTCTACCCTTGAAAAATGTTGCGATCCCCTATACTTGTGGGTTATCAATGTCTACTACGCAACTTTTTTCTTGTGGACACGTGTCTGGCCTCCAAGCGCAGAGTTTTGTAGGACAGTAGCAATTTTCCCTCAAGTAGATGACCTATAGTTTATCAATCCGTGAGAGGTGTAGGATGAAGAGGGTCTCTCTCAAATGACCCTGCAACCAAATACAAGAAATATCTTGTGTCCCCAACACACCCAATACAATGGCAAATTGTATAGGTGCACTAGTTCAGCGAAGAGATGGTGATAAAAGTGTAATATGTATGGTAGAAATATACTTTTATAATCTGAATAAATAAAACAGCAAGGTAGCAAATAGTAAACGGGCACAAAAACAGTATTGCAATGCTTGAAAATAAGGCCTAGCACTGGTACGCGTTGGTGCTATACAAACGGTTGTAACCCCTTTCCGCGACGGCATTTGGAACCGTCGCCATGTGAGTGTGGGCGATAGGGGGGTCCTTCCCACACAACCCAGAAACCATCGGGGATATGCCCTCCTGGCACACACGTTCGGCTAAATGAGGTCGTGTGCGACCGGCGAGCGCTCAAATACAGAAATACGCACAGTAGAGCTAAAAAAATACAATTATACAGGAGAAATTGTTTTCGGACGCAGGTACATCCCACACAGTCAGTCCCCGCTAAATGTTTCCGTTCGTATGTACATCCCACACAGTCGCTCCAAGGAAAACGTTTCCGTTCACAGGTACATCACACACAATTTTTCCTGTTAAATCATTTGCGTTATTGAATGTATCACACACGGTCCGTAGAAGAAACTGTGTGGCAAAGGTTGTCCATCACACACAGTTTTTATGTGGTAAACGTTTGCGCAAGGTGGCCTAACGCAAAAAGTTTTCAACAGAAAGTCATGTGTGATTGCTCATTGATCCAACACGGTTTATTCCTAGAAAATGTGTGTGTTGGCTGAGGTCATCGCCCACGGTAGTTTTTCAATAACCGTTTGCAATAGCAAAACCCAATTAGCAGGCTAATTGCCCTATTATTAATAATCCATTTATTAATCTAATTGACATTCATATTAAAAACATAATATATTTCATTTCCATATTAAGGAGAATTTCATAATTGAAATACATCAGAGTACAACATGATATAGCTTCTGCACTCAGCTACCCCATTACACAACTACACTAGCACCAAGTTTCACATGCAACATGTAGAACATTTCGAAATTAGCCTCATGGACGGTATATAGACAGATGCATCTCATCTGGAAAACTGCTGAAGCGGAAGGCGAATATTGAGCCTTCATTCATGTTGAAGGTCTTTGCACCTTTAGGCCAGTGCCTGTCGATGATTGACCGTCCGTCCTTCGTCCTCTTCAGGAACACTTCAATATTGAACCGTGGGTGTTGTATGAAAACATTCCTCACCTCCTGACCATAGAGGTGGTTTGAGAGGTAATCATCAGTGAACTGCTTTGGAAACGCCTGAAAACAAGGATGTGCATAAATATCTTCTCTATATTGGAAATGGGGCAAAGGAATAAAAAAAAGGCAAGGTATAATAGTTAGTACCATCTTGTAGTGAACTGATTTCTTCTTCATTGTGCAGACAAAGATCTTGTCGTTTTTTTTCACTAATTTCTTTATCCTAAAAATCTTTCTGAGTTTCTTGATTTGATTGATATTCATGGACAACTCATTTCCCCATATGCAAAAAGGGTCGAACAGTGGGTCAAAGCCTTTGACAGCAGGACCTACATGTGCAAGACCAAATTGTTAAAAACCTAAATATTAGAATGGTTCCTGCAATTTCATAATAATGTGTTATTAGACAACGGACCATGCACATGCTAACCTCGATTGTAAACTTCAGTGCTTCCCATTGTTTCCCTGCAACACATATAAGGTAGTTAGTCATCAGGTTAAGTAAGGGTTCGCATGCTATCAGTAAAATATGTTGATGAAAAATAAGCACATTGTAGATTCATCAGATTAATTCAAGCCACATGAAAAACCCATTTATCCAAACCAAGCATTATTAAGAACTAGGAAATATAGCACTTGTATATGTTTCTCATGTATTAAGTGCAGCCAAATTCGATTTATTCCTCACATGCACAACAATACAAAATTCTACCCACAACAATTGGACATCACATTGCAGAATTGAACCAAGTAGTTAACTAAACACCACAACAAATGAACCAAACATTAACTGAGCACCACATTGCACAATATAACATACTCCTAATAGAATATCAGACAGTTAACCAAACAGTTAACTATAGCCAATTGTAGCAATTGTATTTTTCCCATGTATTTACTACAGCCAAATTCAATTTATTCCTCACATGGTATACAGTAACAGAATGCACCCACAACTACTGAACATCGCATTGCAGAATTGAACCAAACATTTAACTAAACACCACAACACAAATGAACCAAACATTAACTGAGCACCACATTGCACAATGTATAACCAAACCAAGCGTGCTTGACAACTTGGAAATATAGCAATTGTATTCGTTTCTCATGTATTTTGTAAAGATAAATTCGATTTATTTCTCACACGGAAGGCAATACAAAATTGCAGCCTAGAGAATTGAACATCACATTTGCGCAGAATTGAACCAAATAGTTAACTGAAGACGACAACTAATTAACAAAATAGTTAATATGTGAGCACCACATTGCACGACATATAGAACATATACACTAGAGCAACAGATTGGATGGTAAAATTAGATAGCACAATTCACTATAATTTGTGAAGGAAAGGCAGGAGCAGCACACACAATGGGTAAACTGAGCATGCTTAACCAGAGTAGCTAGAAAATGGCAAGGTGCTCCTCCAAGATCTGGGGGGTCGGCACGAATGGCAGCCATCGCGACCTCATCCGCATGTGCGGTCGCGAATTGCTTCTCCGCTGCCAAATGCTCCTTGAGATCCTGGCTAGACTGCATGCACCATGGCTTAGGGCCGCGCTTATTTGGTGGAGGGGTCGGTGATTTGGGTGGAAGGTGTCGCACTCATGCCGGCGGTCGGGGCATGTGGGATGTGGAAGGAGGAGGAGGATGGGGGTCGGGTGTGGATTACCTGTCTGGATAGACGAGGCCGAGCAGCGTGAAGGAGGGTTGCCGACAAGGAGGCAGCGCTGCAAGCAAGGAGTGAAGGTTTCAACTTGGAAAGGAAGGTGAAAACAGGGGAAATGTGGCTTTTGGTAAGGGGGAGGGCAGGGAGGTAGATCTTTTCGCGGAAGCTAAAAATTTGGAATCGCTTCAACGAAAAAACTAGCGCGCAAAGTGTCATTAGACAGGGTCCCTTATTTAGAACTGTGTACGATATGTGAACATCACAAATGATTCAGATAGCTCAACCCGTGTGTGATGAGTTTGAACGTCAAAAATTTTGGTTCGAATTTCCATCGTTACAATGGTCATCCACGTCATTGCATAATTTGGGCACACAAAGGAGACTACAACACACCCACACTTCTTAATCGAGCAAGTTCAGCAATTAAACAGAGCTAGCTGACCTAAACATTACTCTAACAAATTAAAGATCGGTGCTTTTAATTAAACAAAACAAAGAGTACTACTACTGCTGGTGCTCGTCGATCTCCGCCGCAGCCTCCATCTCCAGCTTGCACCCGACGGCCTCCTAGGGAAGGGGCTCCATGGCATCCATCGCACCATACTCGGCAACCATCTCGCCATCCGCGTCGGCCATCTCTTTGGAAAAGGCCGCCATGAGCTAGGCATGGGCGGACGCGATCTGGGCTTGGACGGGCTCCGTCGTTGCAATGCAAGGTATGCGAGGGACGAACGGACGGCTGCTTGAACGCTCTCGGCGATTGCCAGCTCTTCGACTGTGGGTTGTCGGCCGTTGTCGGAGAAGCTTCGTTCAATTTGTGCGGTGACCGCCAGGAGCTGGGCATGGGCGGCCTCGACATGGTCGTGGGCGGCCTCCATCAGGGCTAAGGTCGCCGCTGCGGAATGGACAGCTGTTGTGCCGCTCTCGCCAGTTGTTATCCCCGAGCCAGATGTTGCTGCCGCCACCTAAGAAGCAACAGCGGCCGTTTGGGCTGCCATGGCCGCCTGGTCGCAGATTGCGACCGCGCTCATGCACCTTGTTAGCACACGCATGGCGGCTGTGACCGCGCTCTCGCCGGAGTTGCCCTCACGACACGGGTCCACGTGCCCATCTTTCACCGGTGACGATTGAACAGTGAAATGATATTTGGGGAGCGAGCTAGTGTGCTTGAGACGCCGGCTGTGGACTGTAGCCGACACACCTTCTCGCATAAGACATAGGCGTACTATACACCGACGGTGCTCTAGGATATTCTGTGCTGCATCTCACACAGTTGGTGATAATAAACTGTGTGCGATCTACTTGATTTTTTTATCTTGATTTGAATTACATAATGGGGGTCATAGCGGCAATGGACGGTGTTTGCATTGCTAGACCTTTTATCTAGAGTGAACATGCAACTATATGTGTGTCGTAAAAGAATTGGTCTTATTCAGGGTTCGTTTGAACATTTTATAGATTAAATTGGTTTTCTAGCCATTTCAGGTGCACAATCCAAAATTAAACTACATACACATGCTTCGGTGCACCAACATGGGTTGTAAAATCATATATGTGTCCATGGGTTTATGCTTATCTCCCATGCAAGAAATGGGGATGAAATTCGAGCACCACGACATTGTGGCTCTCCAGCAAACGTCGACGTACTTGCTTTTCTAATTCTAGTAAATCCAAAATTCGTCCGAAATTCATGAAACTTGGCATGCTATCATGGAGCGGCATCAACATGTCGTGGTAAAAATTTTGTCCCATTTGGGGCAGGTTTGGGTATAAGCTTCTCATAAACTAGAGCTTCTCACAACAAGTGTGATGGTTTCGGTAGGGAACGTTTCACCTTTCTGGACGAAACGATATCCATTGCCTCTTCTCGATTTCAAATTTTTTTCCTAGTGTCAACATAGAACAACAGGAGTGTTGTGTCAATTTTTGGGATTTTTCGGGGTTCGCTTGGACATTTTTATACATTAACTGAGTTTTCTATGCATTCATGTGCATAATTCAAATTTGAACTACAGGCACATGCTCTAATGCATATAAATTAGTTGAAAATTCAAATATGTGTCCTTGGTTGCCTGCTTAGGTCCCATGCAAGAAATGGGAATGAATGTCAAACACCCTGCCACCGTCACTCGGCCGCAAACGTTGAGATACCTGGTTTTTAAATTCTAGTAAATCCAAAACTCCTCTGAAATTCATGAAACTTGGCATGCTACCATGGATCAGCATCTACATGCCGTGGTAAATTTTTTGTCCCATTTGGGGTAGGTTTGGGTATATGCTTCTCACAAACGAGAGCTTCTCACAACAAACATGATGGTTTCGGTAGGGAACGTCGCATCTTTGGGGACGAAACGATATCGATTGCCTCTTATTGCTCTCAAAAACTTTCTCATGTCAACATAGAACAACAGGAGTGTTGTGTCAATTTTTGTGATTTTTCGGGGTTCGTTTGGACATCTTTATGCATCAACTGAGTTTTCAATGCATTTATGTGCATAATTCAAATTTGAACTACATGCACATGCTCCAGTGCATATAAATTGGCTTAAAAATCAAATATGTGTCCTCGGGTCCATGCTTAGGTTGCATGCAAGAAATGGGAATGAATTTCAAACACCACGGCACCGTTAATTGCCAGCAAAACGTTAAGATACTTTATTTTTAAATTCTGGTAAATCCAAAACTCGTCTAAAATTCATGAAACTTGGCATGCTATCATGGAGCGGCATCAACATGCCGTGGTAAAAAATTTATCCCATTTGGGGCAGGTTTGGGTATATGCTTCTCACAAACCAGAGCTTCTCACAAAAATCATGATGCTTTCCGTAGGGAACCTCCCACCTTTGGGGATGAAACAATATACATTGCCTCTTATTTCTTCCAAAAAAATTCTCGTGTCAACATAGAATAACAGGAGTGTTGGTCAATTTTTGTGATTTTTCGGGGTTCATTTGGACATTTTTATGCATTAACTAAGTTTTCAATGCATTTATGTGCATATTCAAATTTGAACTACATGCGCATGCTCCACTGCATATAAATTTGTTGAAAAATCAAATATGTGTCCTTGGGTGCATGCTTAGGTCCCATGCAAGAAATTGTAATGAATTTCAATCACTAGGGCACCATTGATTGCCGGCACAACATTGAGATGCCTTGTTTTTAAATTCTAGTAAATCCAAAACTCGTCTGAACTTCATGAAACTGGGCATGCTATCATGGAGCGGCATCAACATGTCATGGTAAAAATTTTGTCCCATTTGGGGCAGGTTTGGGTATATGCTTCTCACAAACCAGAGCTTCTCACAACAAGCATGATGATTTTGGTAGGGAACGTCCCACCTTTGGGGACGAAACGATATCCATTGCCTCTTAATTCTTTCAAAAAATTCTCGTGACAACATAGAATAACAGGAGTATTGTGTCAATTTTTGTTATTTTTCGTGGTTCGTTTGGACATTTTTATGCATTAACTGAGTTTTCAATGCATTTATGTGCATCATTCAAATTTGAACTACATGCACATGCTCCAGTGCATATAAATTGGTTGAAAAATCAAATTTGTGTCCTTGGGTGCATGCTTAGGTCTCATGCAAGAAATGGGAATGAATTTCAAACACCAGGCCACCGTTGATTGCCGGCAAAACGTTCAAATACTTTAGTTTTAAATTCTAGTAAATCCAAAACTCATCTGAAATTCTTGAAACTTGGCATTCTATCATGGAATGGCACCCGACATGTTGTGGTATTTTCCGTGTCCATTTTGAGAGAAGGCGCACTCGAATAATGACAGCCAACAAAGTTATTTTGAAAAAATAGGTGCCACTTTAATATCTCAAACGTTTGTAAATTCAAACCATGTGCGTTCCATTAACCATTCACGTGACGCCACGTGTCTTGGTTTTCATGGCTGTAGGAGGTGTCATGCGGACAGCTGCTTGACCTTGATTGAACGGGAGGCGTGTGAGCGCAGTATGGTGTGCAGGCTGACCGAGAGGCGTGCAAGTTGTCCTCGAATGTGCAGGCTCACTAGGAAGCATGCGAGCGGTACGCTGCGCAGGCTCACTGGGAAGCGAGCCCTTTGACTTCCATGGCCACCCTCCTTCCTCTCCGTGTGCGCGCCCCCTCAGCAACATGGGACGCCACCGCCGAACGCTACCTCTCAGCGCCGCTAGCTGCCATCCTCCCGCGCCCCGCCCGTCGACCCTGGGACGACATGATGCAAAGTGAGAGCAGGATTTGTGCATCTCTTCAATGCAAACGGTTCTTTTGGATGACCCGTGTGCAACAACTTACAAACAATTTGGTGCGATTTGCATCTGTCATATTGGGTACGTTACCATTTGTCAAACTGGAAAGATTGACATTTGTTGATCTAGTAACATTGCCATTTGTCAACCTTGTAACACTGCGATTTGTCAAAATATGAAGCTAAAAATCACTAGCAGTATCTAATTTTTGCAACTAAAATTCAGTAATTAAGCATAGATTTCATTCATAGATTAAGCAGTCATTCTTAATTTATACAAATAGTTCAACTCGACAGCTGAACCGACCAAACTTTTCCCCAATTGTTGCCAACCACGTCCTGAAATAGCTAGTTCAACTATATGTACTAGCTAATTTTAAGTACGTTGTACAGTTCCACCACATCTATAGTCAGATGAACTGAACAAAATTGTCCCTAAATACTACTACTGCGGAGGGGCTTTGTACTACTTCCGGCTGCCTCTCCTATGCCGAGCGCGCTCAGTAAGAGGCGGAGGAGGAGCCTACCGACGATCTGGGCAACCGCAATACGGTGCTTGCCGCTGTTGCAGCTTCAGCGACACTCACCTCGAACGCCCTTTGCCGCTCTAGACGACCCCTCTCGAAGTAGTGATTCTCCTTGTAGATCTCCTAATTCCTCGCCTTTGAGTCGGTGTGTGCTGCGGCCACGGCGGCGGTAAGGCTCTTTGTGTGCTCGACGAGGCGCTCCTCCTCCCGCAAGAACTCGGTGTAGCACACAAGGTCGCTGACGCGCGTGCGGGCATCCACCTCTGCGTCCCACCTTCGGGCGGTGTTGGCAGAGCGGCCAATAACCCCGGCGGTCGATTGTGGGCTGGCGGCCATGGCAGCCGATGATGGGGTGGCGGCCACGACCACCACCTCCCGACTTCGGGCCGTGGTGGCTGAGCGAGTGATGCCCACGATGTCCGGCAATGGGGTAGCGGCCACGACGGACACCTCCCTCCTTCGAGCTGTGGCGGCGGAGCGGGCGATGGCCCTGGCTTTCGACGGTGGTGTGGTGGCAACGGCGGTCGGCAACAACTGTTGACGGGTACCGGCGGCGGAGCGTGTGGTGGGTGTTCCACGCACACCCAACAGGGACGCCACGCGCACTACACTACACCGGGGACTGCGCCGCTGCCGTGGTGTAGCCTCCCAGCTAGAGCTGTCCTCTGATGACGGCAGAGTGGCTGAGCGACGATGACGGACCGGTGCCATTAGCAATTGTGGGAGAAGCAGGCGAGATAAGCTACAGGGAGGGAGGGGAAATGCGACGCAGGACTCGCCGGCCGTGAGATTCTTTATAGCAGGCCGATAAGCATTGGGATTTTGGGGGATTTCATCGAGTCGGGCGGGAAGCTTGCACGGGAACCTGCGAGGTTGCGCGGGAATGGACTCACCGACGATTCATTGGCCCCACCGTTTGGCCAAAAGAACGCCCCCACGCGCTGCGCAAGCTTGCGCTGTAAGCCGTCTGCGGCACTGGGGTGACAAGACGTGCGAGAGGAGGACGAAAGGCTACGTACACATACAGTTAATAAAAAAACGTTTGTGGTATAATTACCTACTATACCCCCGTCCTGGTTTATAAGTATGATGTAACTAATAAAATACGAATGCATGTCGCCAAAGATTATATAGTTGGATTCGTATTTGAACATAGTTTCCAATTATATAATTTTTATAACCTGCATTAACATTTTTTGGTTAAATTTGAGGGCAAAGTATGGCACAAAATATAAAGGGGGCTACAGACTAGACGGAGGTGGTAGCACACGGCCGCTCTCTACGCAGCGACGCAGCTGTCGGTCGGCTTTTAGGCGACCATTTCTTGCGTGTTCAACTGCTCTATGCGTGTGGTTACTTGCGGTTTAGGCAGTTGCAGCACGCACTGCTTGCCTCCCGCCGCGCGCGCTCTGCTCTCGCATCCCTCCGGGTGCTTTGCCCTCGTCCCTCCATGCGCGCTGCAGTGTTTGGGGCCGGCGCCCGTTCGTGCGCATGCGGTTGCGTCGGGCGCGGCGCGACGATGCAGTTACGCGCTGCAAAAACTGCCATGCGGACGCGCCGAGAATCCACGCTGTCCGGCTCCCTTTTATTCCTGTGGCCATTTACCTTCATCTCTCGTCTCACACGACACAATAAGCACACCCACGAGGACACGTACAAAGAGGAAATCCAGCGGTTCCAATGGCGCTCCTCGTGGCTCCAATGGCACTCCTAGTGGCCGACGACGACAACGATGGGAAGTTCACCACGCAACACGTCGTGGACACCCACGTGAAGGGGAATGCTCTCTCAGTGGTGTACATGAACGATCCGGTCTCGGTGGAGAGCTCCATCCAAACTATGGAGCAATTCCTTGCCGAGGACAAGTACCAAGTGGTCGGCTTTGACCTCGAGTACACCATGGGTCGTGCCGGGCACGATCAGAAGGTTGTCGTCGCCTAGTTGTGCGTGTGACATGACGTCCTCGTCTACCACTACCACCTGGCCACAAGCCTTGCTGTAACATCCCAATTTTCAATTTGGATGTTAATCATTAGATCGTCATATGCATCCATGTTTGTGCTTTTTGAATTTGGTTTTATTTGGACATTTTGATCCTAGAGACCTTAAGCAACTCAAGGACCAATTGAGAGAGTTGGAGGTTTTCATAAAAATCCATTTTTGAATTTTCAAATTTGGTAAATTGGATCAAAGTGATTTTTATTTGAAATTGTTTTCCAATTATTTCAAAATAATTAAAATAATGAGAGAAGATAATATGACTTCTTGAAAACAGCTAAGAAATAATTGAAATTTAAATTTGAATAAAAATATATTTTATTTGAATTTTATTTGAGTTTTTATTCGGTTAAACTAGGGAAAATATGCATTTTTAAAAAATTGTATTTAGCTCAGAAAAATGTTCACTTTGTCCTAAATATTAGGAGAGGACGGCGAAAATTATTTCTGGAATTTTAGGATTTCTTATTTTGTTTTACTTTGGATTTTTATCTGTGGCGAAATTATTATTAAAAAAGGTTCCGAACAGAACTAGGCCGAAGGCCCAGCCGGCCCGTCAGCACCGCCGCCTCCCAGCACGTGGTCGAGCCTGACTCCGCCGGAGTCCGAGCCGCCGCCGCCTCGCCGCCCGGCCCCTCCTCCAAGTCGGGCTGCCCTGGGCCCCCCTTTATAAGCCGACGCCCCCTGGCCCCTCCACCCAACCCCGCCGCCGTTCCGCTCGCCGCTGCCCGCGCCGCGCCACTCCGCCGCCCGAGCCGCACCACCCCGCCCCGCAGCCGCCGGAGTCGCGCCACCGGAGCCGGAATTCGTCGCCGCCGCCGCCGATTTATTTCGCGAACCGGTATAAACCGTTGAAAACCCGCGCCAGTTTATTTTTTATTTTTTCTAAGCTTGGGTTTTTCGTTTTAGATCGGTTTATTTCATTAGGTTAAGTTAATTAATGAACGTTCACCTGATTGGTTCAGTTAAAAAAACGAATTCGTTCGTTAGTTTCTGTTAGCGAACATTCGTTCCTTAGAATTTTCTTTTTAGTTTTATTTTCTGACTAGGGACCTATCCGCAATTAGTTTTCTTACAGATTAGTCCCTAATCTTTAAAGCCTCACTATATTTTTCTCGTTTATCCAAATCCAGTGAAGCCTACGCCAAAATCTTCGTCTTGTTTTCCTATGTCCAGATAAATAACTTGAACATGATTTTGAAAATTTAAAATTTGGTTTCAAGTAGATTTGAATTTGAACTTCTTTTGATCGTAGTTTGTATTTCGTAACTCCGATTCAATTAATTCTTTTTGCAAATCGAAGCTCTTCACTTGAACTTTCTGTTTAGATCTTTTCTTTTGGTTTTACCATTGTATGTTATGCTTGAGTTCTTATGTATGCTATTGTTTGTTCACGATAGAGTTTCCGGAGTGCGAGGCTTGCTACTACGAATCTCTAGAGTTTTCTGATCGTCAGCAAGGCAAGTAACACTTTGATCATATCCGTTTATTACCCAGTTTTTATGCATTAGTTTCAACCCTCAAACCTTACATGAGTAGAATTTGATAACATGTCGGTGTGGGAAGTAGTTGGTGAGGTAGGAACCTATTGTCTTATATCAACCCCCGGGTATTATACATTATGCTTATACTACTTTGCTATGCTTGTAGATGTGGATTGGTATGTGAGATTCATGAAAGATGTGAGAGTTATATTTAACCAATGGAAACTTAAGGTGGCTACTTCAATACACATTGCTACCTCTTGAGCATGCGTTGGTTTTCCCTTGAAGAGGAAAGGGTGATGCAGCAAAGCAGCATAAGTATTTCCCTCAGTTTTTGAGAACCAAGGTATCAATCCAGTAGGAGACCACGCGCGAGTCACCTCATACCTACACAAACAAATAAGAACCTCGCAACCAATGCAATAGAGGGGTTGTCAATCCCTTCACGGCCACTTGCAAGAGTGAGATCTGATAGAGATAATAATAATAAGATAAATATTTTTGGTATTTTTATGATATAAATTGAAAGTAAAGATTGCAAAATAAAATAGATTGGAAACTTGTATGATGGAAAATAGACCCGGGGGCCATAGGTTTCACTAGTGGCTTCTCTCAAGATAGCATAAGTATTACGGTGGGTGGACAAATTACTGTCGAGCAATTGATAGAATTGAGCATAGTTATGAGAATATCTAGGTATGATCATGTATATAGGCATCACATCCGTGACAAGTAGACCGACTCCTGCCTGCATCTACTACTATTACTCCACACATCGACCGCTATCCAGCATGCATCTAGAGTATTAAGTTCATAAGAATGGAGTAACGCTTTAAGCAAGATGACATGATGTAGAGGGATAAACTCATGCAATATGATATAAACCCCATCTTTTTATCCTCGATGGAAACAATACAATACGTGTCGTTTCCCCTACTGTCACTGGGATCGAGCACCGCAAGATTGAACCCAAAGCTAAGCACTTCTCCCATTGCAAGAAAGATCAATCTAGTAGGCCAAACCAAACTGATAATTCGAAGAGACTTGCAAATATAACCAATCATACATAAAAGAGTCCAAGGTTCAGTCTATCACCGAGTGGTTGGCACCCACCTCAGTTGGAGAGATGCATAGTTTTCTTGGACTCGTGGGATATTACCGGAGATTTATTGAGAATTTTTCCAAAATCGCGAAGCCCATGACGGAGTTATTGAAGAAGGACACCAAGTTTAAATGGACCGAGGAATGTGAGGCCAGTTTTTAGGAGTTGAAGAAACGTTCGGTTACAGCCCCAGTGCTAATTCTTCCGGATATATGCAAGGATTTCCAAGTATATTGCGATGCTTCTCGCCAGGGACTTGGAGGTGTACTTATGCACGACGGAAGAGTTGTTTCATATGCCTCACGTCAACTTTGACCTCATGAGTTGAACTATGCCATGCATGATTTGGAGTTAGCAGCCGTAGTACATGCGCTCAAGACCTAGAGACATTTTCTTATTGGAAACCGTTATGATGTATACATGGATCATAAGAGTTTGAAGTACGTCTTCATGTAGAAGGAGTTAAATCTCAGGCGGAGGAAATGGTTGGAGCTCATAAAGGATTATGATATGAAGTTGCATTATCATCCAGGAAAGGAAAATGTTGTAGCAGACGCTTTGAGCCGCAAGAGTTATGTTAATACTCTCGTAACCGGAGGATTACCTGAGGAGTTAGCCGACGATCTCAGAGAACTTTGCTTGGAAATAGTTCTGAGAGGTTTTGTTGCAGCACTGGAAGTTCAGTCCACGTTGTTGGGAAAGATTTGAGAAGCCCAGAAGACTGATAAGGAGATTGCGGAGTTAAGGAGAAGATGAAAATAGGAAAGGCCAAAGGTTTTCGTGAGGATGAACATGAAACTCTATGGTTTGAGGATCGTATTTATGTGCCCAATGATCCAGAGATCAGGAAGTTAATACTTCAGCAAGCTCGTGACTTGCCATACTCAATTCACCCAGGAAACACCAAGATGTATTTGGATTTGAAGGAACGTTTCTGGTGGACAGTTATGAAGAAGGATATTGCCGAGTATGTAGCAGTATGTGATGTATGTCAAAGAGTTAAGGCAGAGCACCAGAAGCCAGCGGGATTACTTCAGCCTTCGTCGATACCTGAATGGAAGTGGGATAAGCTTGGCATGGATTTCACCACTGGATTACCCAGGACACGATCATGATATGATTCCATTTGGGTAGTAGTTGATCGCTTGACCAAAGTGGCTCACTTTATCCCCGTGAAAACCACTTATACAAGCACAAAGTTGGCCAAGATATATATGACCAGGATCGTATGTCTGCATGGAGTTCCGAGGACCATCGTATCAGATAGAGGGACACAGTTTACCTCGAAGTTTTGGAATCAATTACACCAGACTTTGGGTACCAGGCTAGAGTTCAGTACAGCCTTTCATCCGTAGACAGATGGACAGACTGAGAGAGTCAACCAAATTTTGGAGGACATGTTGAGATCTTATGCGCTAGATTATGGATCTAGTTGGGATGATAATTTGCCTTACGCAGGGTTCTCATATAATAACAGCTACCAGGCTAGTTTGAAGATGGCCCCTTTCGAAGCTTTGTATGGAAGGAGGTGTAGGACACCATTGATGCCCGATGAAGTTGGAGACCGGCAATTGTTCGGACCAGATTTAATAAGAGAGTCTGAAGAGAAGGTTAAGTTGATTCGTGATAGACTGAAGGTAGCTCAGTCTAGGAAGAAGAGTTATGCCGACACTAAACGCAAGGAGGTAGCCTATGAAGTTGGAGACAGAGCATATCTCTGTGTGTCACCACTTCGAGGGGTTAAACGATTTGGAGTCACAAGAAAGTTAGCCCCACGATTTGTAGGACCATACCGAGTTTTGGAACGTATGGGTGAAGTTGCCTACAAGTTGGAGTTACCCGAAGGTTTGTCAGGAGTTCACGATGTGTTTCACGTTTCCTAGTTGAAGAAGTGCCATGAAGATATGGCGGATATTCCTCTAAGAGATACAGTGCCCCTGGAAGCAATTTAGTTGGAGAGTGACCTAACCTACGAGGAGAAACCCGCCAAGATTCTCGAGTTTGCCAACCGAGTTACGCGCAGCAAGGTCATCAAGTTTTGCAAAGTTCAGTGGAGCTACCATACCGAGGAAGAAGCCACCTGGGAGCTAGAAGAAGACCTACAGAAAGACAACCCACACTTTTTTCCTAGCCAACCCGAATCTCGAGGGCGAGATTCATCTTAAAGGGGGTAGGTTTGTAACATCCCAATTTTCAATTTGGATGTTAATCATTAGGTCATCATATGCATCCATGTTTGTGCATTTTGAATTTAGTTTTATTTAGACATTTTGATCCTAGAGACATTAAGCAACTCAATGACCAATTGAGAGAGTTGAGGGTTTTCATAAAAATCCATTTTTGAATTATCAAATTTGGTAAATTGGATCAAAATGATTTTTATTTGAAATTATTTTTCCAATTATTTCAAAAAAATATGAGAGAAGATAATATGACTTCTTCAAAATAGCTAAGAAATTATGGAAATTTAAATTTGAGTAAAAATATATTTGAGTTTTTATTCGATTAAATTAGGGAAATATGCATTTTTTTAAAATTGCATTTAGCCCAGAAAAATGTTCACTTTGTCATAAATAATAGGAGAGGACAGTGAAAATTATTTCTGGAATTTTAGGATTTT
The DNA here is from genome assembly GCF_003073215.2 of Triticum urartu. Classification (NCBI taxonomy): domain Eukaryota; kingdom Viridiplantae; phylum Streptophyta; class Magnoliopsida; order Poales; family Poaceae; genus Triticum; species Triticum urartu. The sequence goes on along the minus strand of NC_053028.1, from coordinate 168,376,911 downwards.
TTATTTTATTTTATTTTGGATTTTTCTCTGCGATGAAATTAATATTAAAAAAGGTTCCGAACCGAACTGGGCCGAAGGCCCAGCCGGCCCGTCAGCGCCGCTGCCTCCGAGCGCGTGGTCGAGCCGGACTCCGCCGGAGTCCGAGCCGCCGCCGCCTCACCGCCCGGCCCCTCCTCCAAGTCGAACCGCCCTGCCCCCCCCCCCCCCCCCCCCCCCCCCCCCCCCCCCCCCCTCGCTGTCGCCCGCACCGTGCCACTCCGCCGCCCGAGCCGCACCACCCCGCCCGGTAGCCGCCGGAGCCGCGCCGCCCTCGCCGGAGTTCATCGCTGCTGGAGCCGGAGTTCGTCGCCGCCGCCGCCGTTTTATTTCGCGAACCGGTATAAACCGTCAAAAACCCGCCCCGGTTTTTTCTAAGCTTCGGTTTTTGGTTTTAGATCAGTTTATTTCATTATGTTAAGTTAATTAGTGAATGTTCACCCAATTGGTTCTGTTAATGAATGAATTCGTTCGTTAGTTTATGTTAGCGAACGTTCGTTCGTTAGAATTTTCTTTTTAGTTTTATTTTTCGGTCAGGGACCTATCCACAATTAGTTTTCTTACAGATTAGTCCCTGATCTTTAAACCCTCACTATTTTTTCCTCATTTATCCAAATCCAATGAAACCAATGCCAAAATCTTTGTATTGTTTACCTTTGTCTAGATAAATAGCTTGAACATGATGTTGAAAATTTAAAATTTGGTTTCAAGCATATTTGAATTTGAACTTCTTTTGATCGTAGTTTGTGTTTCGTAACTCCGATTCAATTGATTCTTTTTGCAAATCAAAGCTCTTCACTTGAACTTTCTGTTTAGATCTTTTCTTTTGGTTTTACCTTTGCATTTTATGCTTGAGTGCTTATGTATGCTATTGTTTGTTCACGATAGAATTTCCGGAGTGGGAGGCTTGCTAGTACGAATCTCTAGGGTTTTCCGATCGTCGGCAAGGCAAGTAACACTTTGATCATATCCCTTTATTACCTAGTTTTTATGCATTAGTTTCAACCCTCAAACATTGCATGAGTAGGATTTGATAACATGTGGGTGTGGGAAGTAGTTGATGAGGTAGGAACCTATTGTCTTATATCAAACCCCGGGTATTATACGTTATGCTTATACTACTTTGCTATGATCATAGATGTGGATTGGTATGTGAGATTCGTTAAAGATGTGAGAGTTAAATTTAACAAAGGGAAACTTAAGGTGGCTACTTTAATACACATCTAGGTGGATTGGTTGTGGGCACCTGGGGGATCTAGTGTTGTCCTAGGAGATCCCGGGGTACCCGTGTGATCCTCCTATGGAATGCCACCCAAGCTCAAAGGGATCATAAGATTATTCGTGCTAGAAACTTCCGTGTGCAGCCACAAGCCATTATGGGCTCTGGCATAGTTGATTAAGTTGTGGGAATCCTTCCCATGATGGGCTAGCAGATGTAGGGGATTGTAGGTGTACCAGCCTTTCTATTGGTTAAGGGGACCTCTTCGGAAAGATTGTGTCTCGATCATCCATTTCTCAAACATCATGTAGTGCGAGAAATCCAACAGAGGAGATTGAGTCTTATGGGGAAAAGTGTGCAAACCTCTGCAGAGTGTATAAACTAATCATGGTTAGCCGTGTCCCTGGTTATGGACATTTTGAGTATCTGGTACTTGAATTATTGTTTGATCTCATCACTATACTTAATGAATTTGTTGGGTTATTATTATTATATTGGGATTGAGTTGGGGGTACCTTCTCAATAATGACATAAACTTTTTAGTTAAATAAAATCTATTGCTTTGTTGTAGGGAAAAATTAGCTTGATGCAAATGATAACCATAGAGCATCCACCAACCAAATATGCATGTAGTGATAGCCGTTATTTGTTCATTGCTCTATGGTGTTATATTGCCAGCATATTCTATGTGCTGACCTACATGGCTGCAACGTATCGTGTTGCAGAGTTTTCCGACGAAGAGTAAGGTGCGATAGGTCGTTGTCATGCACTCAGTTTTGCCATGGAGTTGGATGGACTCATTTATCTTTGAAGCTTCCGCGGTTATCTTATTTAGATGGCCTTCAGTCATATTATTGTAATAAGTTTCTATTTGAGACACTCGATGCAATAAGTGTGTGCTTGAACTCTGCAATAAATCCTCGAGTACTGTGTGTGTCACCAATACTGATCCAGGGATGACACTTAAGCACAGAGACTTCGATCCATTCGGGTCGGGTCGCGACACTTGCGAGCATTTCTCCAGGTTTATCAACAGCTCTGACTACAGTTTCACTGCGGTGGACACCACCAAGGATCTAAAAGCGCTCAAGGTTTCGGGCTTGAAATGCCCGAATCTTGTCAACATCCAGCGCCACTATAAGGTCTGGGGCAGCGACAAAAACAAACTGAACTCCCTGGCTGACCTCGCCTCGGCCATCATCGACCCCTACTACATGAAGATGAATAATGAGAGCAATAAGGACAAGAATGCCTGGCACAATGTGTGGCATGAGAGGCTGGATGAACAACATATCAAGTACACGGCCATGGACACGTACACAAGCTACGAGATGTATAGGCGGTCGTTGACATGAGGAACTGTGTTCTTCCTCACCCAGACGAGGGATTGAGCCACATAGCAATGGCGAGAGCGTCACAAGAAGTAGATGACTAGACGATCGTTTCTCCTACTTTAGAATGTATGCAATTGTTTATTGAGGTGTGTGCGAATGATCTGTATAGTCACTTATGTAATTGGATGTTTATTTTAGTTATATATATACATATTATTCTACTGTAGACAGAGCAAATCACACGGCTTATTAGCAGCAATCGTCCGTGTTATTATTGGTCTACGCACACATTTCTGATTACGGACCTGTTTGCCGCGTATCACACACATCTTGTTCAGTTGAACTGTTTCCATTGTGTTGCCTAATCACACACAGTTCATCCTAGTGAACCGTATGCTGTATATCACACACGCCTTCATCTAGCTGCGCGTTTCTTTTATTCCTCCTCATCCCAAATAGTTAATTGAACTGAACTGTATGCCCTGCATCGCACATGCAACTAAAATCTGAACCGTGTTTGATGCATCCATCATCGCAAACGTTTTACACCATTTTGATAGTTTTTTATCGCACATAGTTTCGTCGAAGTGTCTCTGATCTTAGTGTCGCGTTTGGACCATCGTGCAGTAGTGTAGGGTCCATACTTTCGCTAGAGCAATCTCTCAACAATGCTAATATAATTGGATCATATAACCACCCCTAAACATGCAAAGAAGAATCACTCCAAAGTTCCTATCTAGCGGAGAACATAAGACGGAATTGTTTGTAGGGTACGAAACCACCTCAAAGCTATTCTTTCTGATCAATCTATCCTAGAGTTCGTACTAAAATACCATGAAGCTATTCTTTCCAATCGATCTAACCAAGAGTTCGTACTAAAATAACACCAAAGCAAATTCAAATTCATAATATTCAATCCAACACAAAGAACCTCAAAAAGTGCCCCAAGATTTCTACCAGAGAAACAAAGACAAGAACGTGCATCAACCCCTACGCATAGATTACCCCAATGTCACCTCGGGAATCCGCAAGTTGAGTGCCAAACATATATCAAGTGAACCAATATGATACCCCATTGTCACTACGAGTATTCAATTGCAAGACATATATCAAGTGTTCTCAAATCCATAAAAGTATTCAATCCAATAAAACAAAATCTCACAGGGAAAACTCAATTCATCACAAGATAGAGAGGGGGAAACACCATATGATCCGACTATATTAACAAAGCCCGCGATACATCAAGATTGTGACATCTCAAGAACACGAGAGAGAGAGGGGGGGGTTAAACACATAGCTAATGGTACAAACCCTCAGCCCCGAGGGTGGACTACTCCCTCCTCATCGTGGTGGCCGTCGGGATGATGAATATGGCCACCGGTGATGATTTCCCCCTTTGGCAGGGTGCCAGAAAGGGTCTAGATTGGTTTCTCGTGGCTACAGAGCCTTGCGGCGACGAAACATCAGATCTATGTTAACCCCGAGGGTTTCTGGAATTTTTGGGAATTAATAAGGTAAATAGGGGGTGCGGGAGGCCACCGAGGTGGGCACAACCCACCTGGGCGCGCCTGGGCCCCCAGGCACGCCCTAGTGGGTTGTGCCCCCCTCGGGGCACCCCGAGGTGCTTCTCTGGCCCATCCTGGGTGTTCTGGTCCATAAACAATCTCCAAAAAAATCACGGTGTTTGGACTTTGTTTGATATTGATTTCCTGCGATGTAAAAAACAAGCAAAAACAGCAACTGGCACTGGGTCAATAGGTTAGTCCCAAAAATGATATAAAGTTGCTATAAAATGATTGTAAAACATCCAAGAATGATAAAATAACAGCATGAATACTTCATAAATTATAGATACGCTGGAGACGTATCAGCATCCCCAAGCTTAATTCCTACTCGTCCTCGAGTAGCTAAATGATAAAAGAAATAATTTATGAAGTGTGAATGCTAGCAAAGTTCACAAGTTTGATCAAAGACAATTTCAATCACTTTTCCTAGCATCATGACAACAATTCTTTTCTCATAAAATTTCTCATGTTAAAGTAGCAACCAATTCACATGTTAAGGTTCAAACAATGAATTCTCTTGAAACTCAACAACCTATGTTCTCAATCACCAAGCAATTGTAATTCAACTTTTTCAACAGAGTTTAAGTAAGAGCTCCACATACTCAACCATCATATAGTCTTCTATGATTGCTAACACTCACCGCATACACATGAGCAAAACGTTTCAACCAGACACATAGAAAGATAGGGGCTTATTGTTTTTCCTCCCAACGTATTCAGCTCAAGGGTGATGTCAACAATAATAACTCATGCTACCCATATTCAACTAGACATATGTGCCTATATCTTTCCTAACCACATGATGCTTGCCAATGGAGAAAAATAAAAAGGAATAGAGAGAAAAACTTTGACTCTTGCATAAAAGTAAATACATAAAAGTAAAGGATAGGCCCTTTGCAGAGGGAAGCAGAGGTTGCCATGTGCTTATTTGTTTGTAAGATCAACCCCTTAGTGCAAAAGAACATCATGTTATATTGCCCCTTATGATAGCAACCTTTATTATGCACTCTGTCGCTTTTATTCTTTGCCATCACAAGTTCGTACAACGCTCAATTTTCTATTACACTAAATGATCTAACACTTTTAGAAGCAATTTTTATTGCCTTATTGCACCGATGACAACTTACTTGAAGGATCTTATTCAATTCTTAGGTGTGGTGGACTCTTGAAAATAAGATTTGGGTTTAAGGGTTTTTGGATGCACAAGTAGTATCTCTACTTGGTGCGGAATTTTTGGCTAGCAAAGATGGGGGGCAAGCACCACATGTTGAAGGATCTATGACAATATAACTTCTATGTGAATATGAACAAACATAAACCATCACGTTGTCTTCCTTGTCCAACGTCAACAATTTTGTCATATAATATTTTGATGGGGGCTCACAATCACAAAAGATTTCCAACATAGTGTATTTGCATGTGAAAGTTCTCTTCCTTATACTAATTATTCGTGAATTGCTTGTATGACCAATATTGTGATTGTAAAGCCTCAAAAGATTTCACTTTCCAAACCCAATGTGAAGCTACCACTAGGCATGATATGATTTCAACTTCATGACATTCAATTTATTCAACAATTTACTCATAGGATATAAGTGAAGCACAAGAGTAAATGACAAGCTACTCCAAAAAGATATAAGTGAAGATCATGTGCATAATATTTATTTCTCTGAAATTAATTGAAGTGAAGCAAGAAAGAATTTCTTCAAAAATATTAAAGTACACCGTGCTCAAAAAGATATAAGTGAAGCACTAGAGCAATTCCATAGAAAAGAGCTTCGTTGACGGGATGTGAATGCCGCTTACTTAGCCTCCCTGGCAACTATTAGAGGACCCTATTTTATTTAAAAACTTTCAGATCTAAGTATTTTATTAAAACAGCAAGCAAAACAAAACAAAACAAATGACATTCCAAGAATAGCACAACTCATGTGAAGAAGCAAAAACTTAGGCTCAACCGATACTAACCGATAATTGTTAATGAAGAAAGGTGGCATGCCTATCGGGGAATCCCCAAGCTTAGATGCTTGAGACTTCTTAAAATATCATCTTGGGATGCCTTGGGCATCCCCAATCTTGAGATTTTGTGTCTCCTTAGTTCTTCTCATATCACGGTTTTCCTAAATCTCAAAAGCTTCATCCACACAAAACTCGACAAGAACTCGTGAGATAAGTTAGTATAAACCAATGAAAAAACCTTATCATTATCTACTTTAGCAAATCACTAAAATTATTAATCAAAATTGCATACTAAATTCATCTACATATTTAATACTCCTATCCTCAAATAGTATCATTTAACAAGCAAACATATGCAAACAATGCAAACATAACGACAATCTGCCAAAACAGTGCAGCTTGTAAAGATGCAAGAGTGCCAATACTTCCCTAACTCCAAAAGTTATGAAAAATTACCACACTATAGAAAATTTCTCAGAGCTTATTTTTCAAATAGTTTCAACATTTTATCACATTCCGACTTTTCTAGGGAATTTTTGCAACAGCGGTAAACTTTATGTTTTCAAACAGCAACATGTATACTTGCAAAATAAGCATGACAAAGGCTATCATTGCCACTTTTATTGAAATAAAATACGCAAAACATTATTCTAAATAACATCAAGAAAATCCCAACAAAATAAAATGACGCTCCAAGTAAAAGTCATATCATGTGACGAATGAAGACATAGCTCCAAGTGAGGTTACAGATAATGTTGAAGACGGAAGAGGGGATGCCTTCCGGGGCATTCCCAAGCTTAGTTGCTTAGATATTCCTTGAATATTACCTTGGGGTGCCTTGGGAATACCCAATATTAGGGTCTTGTCACTCTTTATTCTCCTCATATACACATCTCACCCAAAACTTGAAAACTTCAATCACACAAAACTTAACGGAACTTCGTGAGATAGGTTAGTATGATAAAGGGCAAACCATTTCACTTTGGTACTGTCAAAGACAAGATTAATAATTGTTTCCACACAATTCCTACTGTATCATATCATTTCCACAATTTATATTGAGCAATATAAACCATGAAAACTAGAAAACAAGCAAACTATGCATTGCAAACAGAATCTGTCAAAAACAGAACAGTCTGTAATAATCTATACTCCAACCGTACTTCTGCTACACCAAAAATCCTGAAAAATAGGAAAACCTGGGAATTTTTTCTATTAATCTTATGCAAAAAGAATTAGCATTTTATCAAGCTTCTGTAAAAAATGGGAATTGTTTTCCTGAGCGCAAAAGTTTTTGTTTTTAGCAAGATCAAATCAACTATCACCGTAAGCCATCCCAAAGGTCTTACTTGGTACTTTATTGAAAAAAGAAATAAAACATAATTAATACAATATCCTAATCATGTGAACACATAAAAACAGTAGTTAAAAGTGTTGGGTTGTCTCCCAACAAGTGCTCTTCTTTAATGCCTTTTAGCTAGGCATGATGAGTTAAATGATGCTCGCATAAAAGATAAGAACTGAAACATAACAAGAGCATCATGAATCACATGGCAAGCTAATTTAAGTCTAACCCACTTCCTATGCATAGGTATTATGTGAGAAAACAACTTATGGGAACAAGAATCAACTAGCATAGGAAGGAAAAATAAGCATAACTTCAAAACTTTCAACACATAGAGAGGAAACTTGATATTATTGCAATTCCTACAAGCATAAGTTCCTCCCTCATAATAATTTTCAGTAGCATCATGAAGAAATTCAACAATATAAACATCACATAAAGCATTCTTTTCATGACACAAAAGCATAGAAAACTTATTACTCTCCACATAAGCAAATTTATTCTCATCAATAGTGGTGGGAGCAAACTCAACAAAATAACTATCATGAGAGTGAAAATTAAAATCACGATGACAAGTTTCATGGTTATCATTATTCTTTATAGCATACATGTCATCACCATAATCATCATAGATTGCAACTTTGTTATCATAGTCAATTGAATCCTCATCCAAAATGGTGGATTCATCACTAAATAAAGTCATGACCTCTCCAAATCCACTTTCATCATTATAATCATCATAAATAGGAGGCATGCAATCATTATAACAAATTTGCACATAAAATCTTGGGGGACTAAATATATCATCTTAATCAAACATAGCATCCCCGAGCTTATGGATTTGCATATCATTAGCATCATGGATATTCAAAGAATTCATACTAACCACATTGCAATCATCCTCATTATTTATACCAAACATTCTATTGAATTCTTCTTCTATCAATTGAGCACAATTATCCTTTCCATCATTTTCATGAAATACATTATAAAGATGAATAATATGATGCAACCTCAATTCCATTTTTTTGTAGTTTACTTTTATAAACCAAACTAGTGATAAAACAAGAAACTAAAAGATTAAATTGCAAGACCTAAAGATATACCTTCAAGCACTCACCTCCCCGGCGAAAAGAGCTTGATGTCTACTATGCAACTTTATTCTTGTAGACACGTGTTGGGCCTCGAAGCGCAGAGTTTTGTAGGATAGTAGCAATTTTCCTTCAAGTGGATGACCTAAGGTTTATCAATCCGTGAGAGGTGTAGGATGAAGATGGTCTCTCTCAAACGACCCTGCAACCAAATACAAGAAATCTCTTGTGTCCCCAACACACCCAATACAATGGCAAATTGTATAGGTGCACTAGTTTGGCGAAGAGATGGTGGTAGAAGTGTAATATGGATGATAGAAATGTATTTTTATAATCTGAATAAATAAAAACAGCAAGGTAGCAAATAGTAAACGGGCACAAATACAGTATTGCAATGTTTAAAAATGAGGCCTAGGGTCCATACTTTTGCTAGTGCAATCTCTCAACAGTACTAATATAATTGGATCATATAACCACCCCTCAACATGCAACGAAGAATCACTCCAAAGTTCCTATCTAGCGAAGAACATAAGACAGAATTGTTTGTAGGGTACGAAACCACCTCAAAGCTATTCTTTTGATCAATCTATCCTAGAGTTCGTACTAAAATAACATGAAGCTATTCTTTCTGATCGATCTAACCAAGAGTTAACACCAAAGAAAATTCAGGTTCATAATATTCAATCCAACACAAAGAACCTCAAAGAGTGCCCCAAGATTTCTACCGGAGAAACAAAGACAAGAACGTGCATCAACCCGTACGCATAGATTACCCCAATGTCACCTCGGGAATCCGCAAGTTGAGTGCCAAAACATATATCAAGTGAATCAATATGATACCCCATTGTCACCACGAGTATTCAATTGCAAGACATATATCAAGTGTTGTCAAATCCATAAAAGTATTCAACCCGATAAAACGAAATCTCAAAGGAAAACTCAATTCATCATAAGATACAGAGGGGAAAACACCATATGATCTGACTATATTAATAAAGCCCGCGATACATCAAGATTGTGACATCTCAAGAACGAGAGAGATAGAGAGAGAGAGAGAGATATTAAACACATAGCTACTGGTACAAACCCTCGGCCCCGAGGGTGGACTACTCCCTCCTCATCGCGGTGGCGCCGGGATGATGAAGATGGCCACCAGTGATGATTTCCCCCTCCGGCAGGGTGCCAGAAAAGGGTCTAGATTGGTTTCTCATGGCTACAGAGACTTGCGGTGGCGGAACTTCTGATCTAGGTTAACCCCGAGGGTTTCTGGAATTTTTGGGAATTTATAGGGTAAAGAGGGGGTGCGGGAGGCCATCAAGGTGGGCACAACCCACTTGGGTGCGCCTGGGCCCCCAGGCATGCCCTGGTGGGTTGTGCCCCCCTCAGGGCACCCCTAGGTGCTTCTCTGGCCCATCTGGGTGTTCTGGTCCATAAAACATCTCCAAAAAAAATCGCGGTGTTTGGAGTCAGTTTGATATTTATTTCCTGCGATGTAAAAAACAAGCAAAAACAACAACTGGCACTGGGCACTGGGTCAATAGGTTAGTCCCAAAATGATATAAAGTTTCTATAAAATGATTGTAAAACATCTAATAATGATAAAATAATAGCATGAAAACTTCTATAGATACGCTAGATATGTATCAACTACACACATGATCTTTCTCAAAAGAGACATTGGTTAGTCCAAGGATGTGATTACCCTTTAAGAGATCTTGAAGATTTCTCATGCTGACATGGGCTAGCCGGCGATGCTAAAGCCACCCCTTGTCGGCCTTGGCCATTAGACAAGTTGCATGGAATGTGCTCTCTTTCGAGAAATCAGTCATGTAAAGGTTGCCATCCAACTCTCCAACAAAGGCCACGTCGAGAGTATATCTCTTAAAGACTTTCACATCCGTTAGTCCAAAGAGAGTATCATAACCAACATAAGCCAATTGGTGAACGGAAAGCAAATGGTATTTAAGGGATTGGACAAGCATGACATTTGCTATAGACATGTCATTTGTAATAGCCACCTAGCCCAACCCGAGTGCATGTCATTTTGATCCTCCACCAAACATAATGCTCATAAATGGTTGAATAGCTTCCATGAAATCGTACAGCAATTTGCTATCTCCGGTCATATGATTGGTACATCCACTATCGATCACCCATTTTACTCCACCGGAGAAAGCAACCTACACATAATTATGACTTGGTTAGAGGCACCCATTTTGCAACGGGACCTCTCAAGTTAGTCACAAGGGTCTTAGGGATCCAAATAGCATATAATCGGAATGCATTTCGAGGACCAGCAAACTTTGCATAAACTTCTCCATCCTTAGTTTTACGGAGTACATAGGATGGATGCATGAACTCTTTTGTCTTGTTGATAGTGGGCATGTCCCTTGTGGCCTTCCCACTAACAACCTTACCTTTCTCCTTGTGCCCTTCTCGTACAAATATTTCTTTTAGAGGAGTGGTGTGCTTTTGAGAAGACGTCTTCTTATTGCTTGTGCTTGGGTCAAACCCGAGCCCCTCTTTAGCAAACACCTCATTGTGTTGGCTCAATACCTCATTTAGGTTCTTTTGTCCTTGAGCACATGTGATGAGACCTTTATCGATTTGAGCCTTGAGAAAGCGATTCTCCTAAAGAATAGATGCTAGGTCACTACTAGAGTTAGTAGTACAAGCATCAACATTGATAATACGAGAAGAGTAAGCCTTGGCTAGAGTTTCAAGATAAGTAAGCGTGAGAGTCTCAAAACTCTTTGTAAGAAGGGTGAGCTCTTCTTCCTTAGTCTTGAGGGACACAGATAGGAGCTCATAGTCCTTAGAGAGGGAAGCATGAAACTTCACAAGCTCACTTTTATCATTCATCAACTCTTCACAAGAGTCCTTAGCCTTTTTCAAGGAGGCAAGATCTTTAGCATGAACATCAATGTTTGCACCAATTTTCAAGCATAGTTCATCATTTCGTGCTTCCTCATATTGGACTTTCCGCTCAAGGATTTTATATTTTTCCTTTTCCTTGGTTACGAGGGTTTTGAGTTCCTTAATGGTGACGGTGTGCTTACCCACCATCTCCACAAGCATACGAAACATAGTGAGCTTCTTTCCTTTAAGGAAGCACATGACCTTATTTAATTTAGCAAACATGGGGTCATCTATATCGTTATCATCATAATTATCCTGCGCATCAAGGTACTCATCACTAGGAGTAGGAGGAGTGAAGAGAGGAGGATTTGATCATGGGGTTACCTTGACCTTGTCAGGAGAGTTTTGGTCCTCTCCATCTTCTACCACAGCCTTTGTCATTAGGCACTTGTGAGCGTTGCCCTTGTAGTCTTTAATATAGTTGTAGGTGAGAACATCACCACTCTTGTTGACTAGCCTCAAAGTGTTTTGACTTGAGCAACTCCGGCAACACCACTAACATCATCCGGATCGGATTCTTCATGACCAACCATTGCTTTCCCATCTCTCTTCTTGAGCTTTGAGTTCAAAGGGTTTGGTAACTTCTTCTTGGGAAAGGTCTTGGGAAACCTTGGTTTATCTTCTCTCTTCTCATAAGGGCAATCGTTGGAGAAGTGGTTGGCTTCTTCACAGTTGTAACATTTTCTCACTTTCTTCTTTTGGAATCTTCCCTTGAATTTTCCCACGCTAAACTTCTTGACAAAGAGGGCAATGTCTTCATATGGAGGGCTCTCATCAGAGTCAATCTCATCACCATATTCATCCTCATCATCTTCTTCTTCTTCACTTTGCTCTTCTTCATATACATGCTTGGCCTTCAATGCAAGATTGATTTTTGATGTTGAGGTACCATGCATGGCAAGATGTTTTGTATCATTTGCCTTTGACTCTTAAAATAGTTGGAAAGTGGATATGATGTCATCCGGAGTCATTTCCTTGAATCCATGGTGTTATCTTATGTCCCACACCATTTGGCGATGATACGGAGCAAGAGCATGAAGCAACTTGTCCACGAGAAATCGCTTAGTTAAGTTGAATCCATCTTGTGTCTTGTCACACTCACATGACTCGATGTCAGCGGTGAGAGTCATGAGACGCTCAAGGAGTTTCTTGGGAGATTCACCTTTCTCCATACAAAAGTTTTCCATTTAACCCTTGGCAATTTCATATTGAGCAAGATGGAGAGTGGAGGTACCGCTCTTGGTCCTCACAATGCTATCCCATAATTCCTTGGCACTTGTGATATGTATAATGTATGTATGGTCTCCTTTGCTTGTCAGTCATACTTCTCCTTATGCACATGGTTGATGTGCAGTTGAGATTCTTGTCATATACCTCTCTTCGAGTAAGATTCTTCGGGTCAACAGCTTGGTAGCCATACTCCAAGATCTCCAACATCTCATCATTTCCATATCGGAGATGATCCTGCATAGCAACTCTCCACAAAGCAAAATCGGTAGAGTCATCAAGTAAAGGAGGTTTTCCTTGAGGGTTATACTTTGGTTTATCTATTTGAGGTCTTGCATAAAGCCAAGGAACACTGGAGTGTTCATTACTAGGAGGTTGTTGGCCAAGTGAAGGAGTAGGCATAGTTGGCCTCGAGGCCGCACCACCAAAAAGTGGTGCAAGCATCGTAGTTAGTGTGGCTAGTCTCATTTGGATCAAGGCCTCAAGAGAAGCATCATGCTCCTCCTTTTGCTTAGCAAGCGCCCGTTCCAGATCCTCAGAAGTGAAGGACTTGACTTCCATGGAAGCCGCGCCCGTATTCTTCGGATCCGCAACAAGGGGAGTCCCATCGGGGTTCATCTCGCTCTAGGGTGGTTAAGACACAAGAATAGAGCACGAGGCTCTGATACCAATTGAAAGGATCGAGATGGACCTATAGGGGGTGAATAGGTACAATTACAAATTTTAATTATTACTTAGCAATTTTAGGCAATAATGCGGAATATGAAAGTGAGCCTAACAATTGCAAGTATGATGCTAAGAGCTAAGCAAGATTGAGGGAATCCTGAATTAGGGGGTCTCCGGACAGCTAGACTATATCCTTTGGCCGGACTGTTGGACTATGAAGGTACAAGATTGAAGACTTCGTCTCGTGTACGGATAGGACTCTACTTGGCGTGGAAAGCAAGCTAGGCAATACGGATATAGATATCTCCTCCTTTGTAACCGACCTTGTGTAACCCTAACCCTCTCCGGTGTATATATAAACCGGAGGGTTTTAGTCCGTAGGACAACATACAATCATACCATAGGCTAGCTTCTAGGGTCTAGCCTCTCTGATCTCATGGTAGATCTGCTATTGTACTACCCATATCATCAATATTAATCAAGCAGGACGTAGGGTTTTACCTCCATCAAGAGGGCCCGAACCTGGGTAAAACATTGTGTCCCCTGCCTCCTGTTACCATCCGGCCTAGATGCACAGTTCGGGACCCCCTACCCGAGATCCGCCAGTTTTGACACCGACATTGGTGCTTTCAGTGAGAGTTCCGCTGAGCCGTCGCCATCAGGAAGGATGCCTCATCCCGTCTTTAGAGACGTCACTATTGCCAAGGGAGCTTTGGCTGTCGGCCAAACTCTCCGGCTAGGTGGTTTTCTTATGACCACCTGTTCGGCCGCTGCGCCGACGTTGACTTCTCGGGTCATCGAAAGAAATCTTCACGTCAACTCGGAACTCGCCGAGCAGTTAGATCCAATGGAGCTCTCTTCCCTAAACGAGATCTTGGATCACATCGCCGCCCTGGGAGTCGCTACAGACTACGATCAGATTGGACCTAAACCTGATCTGAGAGAGATCAACTCTCCCCAGGTCACCCATCACGTTGCAGTGGTGGAGGAACAATGCGGCAACCCTTCATCTATATTAAGGACTAGCTATGTCCGGATTCCGGATCCCTCCAAGCCGGATACCCGCGGAGGGGAGGACGTCACTCAAGACCTGAACCTAGAGTCAGGCAGCGGGCTAGATTCATTGGAAAACATCCAAGAATCCAAACTTCCAAGTTCGGAAACTCCTTGGTCCCTGAGTCTCAGATTGGGTGAGGATTCGGATTCAATTCCACCCACCCACCCAAACATAAGGGATCTATCCCAAATTAGGCAAGAGCCCGAAGAAACAGTACACCATTACTGGGCCAGATTCCTCCTGGTCATGAACAGGATAAAGGACTGCCGCGAGGAAGACGCAATTTCATTCTTCTGCAATAATTGCACGGACAAGGGAATCCTCAACGCCATAAGTCACCGCGAAATTACACGCTTTGCCGACTTGGTGTCCATAGTATGAAAGTACTGTGCGATGGAAAACGCCTGAAAAACCGAAATAAAATTTTGGGATAATCCGGCCCTGAATACAAACCCAGTCAAAAATAAAAGGGTGCATTATCGCCAGACACCCGGGTTAAACACCAAAAAGCAAAAACCCTCTACAGGGCATGGAACTGTACTGGAGGGATGGCTCAATGGACCCTGTAAAATTCACAGTATAGAGGGCGCCACACCAACTCATAGCCTTAGAGCATGTTGGATACTCCGGCAGGTGGCCAAAAGTGGCGAAGATCTTCTAACCCCAGAAGCCACAGAGCACCAGCCCAGGGATACCAGTACGGTATTAACAATCTTCGAGACCTTTGCATCAAATAATATGCGAAAACGAACACTCCGCAGCCTTGCCAAGGTCTACCACACGGCAACAATAAACCCATGGAGTGACACGACTATTACTTTTAATGCTAGTGACGAACCTAAATTCCGAACAGCCCGAGCCCCAGCCGCATTGGTCCTCAGTCCAATAGTGGACGGCTTTCGACTCACCAAGGTACTCATGGACGGTGGCAGCGAATTGAACCTCATTTATGAGGAAACCCTTCGAAAAATGGAAATAGACTGGAACCGCATCGAGCGAAGCAGCACAACCTTTAGAGGAATAATCCCTAGTCAGGAAGCGCGTTGTACAGGAAAAATCACACTAGATGTGGTGTTCGGCACGCCGGATAATTACAGGTCCGAAGAGGTCATGTTCCAAGTGGCCCCGTTTAGTAGCGGATACCACACTCTATTAGGGCGGGAGGTGTTTACAATCTTCCAAGCCATACCCCATTACGGGTACATGAAGCTCAAAATGCCCGGGCCCAACGGAATCATCACTCTTGCTAGTGATCCGGACATAGCACTCTGCGCCAAAAATAAGATAGCCGCACTGGCCCTCGAGGCACTATCCGAAGCCCTAGCGGCCGAGGAACTGACTGTGCTGCGCTCCACAGTGAACAGGGACGGCGTGATACTCGATAAAAGATCCAAGTCCACCTCCTTTAAACCGGCAGACGAAATAGTCAAATTCCAAGTCCATCCAACGGACCCTACAAAAACAGCTTCCATCAGGGCACAATTAAACCCTGATGTCGACGCCGCACTACGAGAGTTCCTACACGAGAACTGGGACATTTTTTCCTGGCACCCTTCAGACATGCCAGGAATCCCACGTAGGCTAGCCAAGCACAGCCTAAATTTCGTAAAAGGATTCAAGCCAGTCAAGGAGGCTCTTCGGTGTTTCTCTGAACCTAAGAGACAAGCCATGGGAGAGGAACTAGCCAAGATATTGGAGGCCGGATTCATCAGAGACATAAAACATCCGGACTGGCTAGCAAACCTAGTGATGGTACCCAAGAAGGACAAATCCTGGCGCTTGTGCGTTGATTTTAAGGACCTTAACAAGGCCTGCCCAAAGGATCCCTTCCCCCTCCCCCGCATCGATCAAATCATCGACGCTACCGCAGGACACGATTCATTGTGTTTCCTCGACGCATACTCCGGCTACCATCAAATTAAAATGGCAGAGCCAGACCAAGCCGCAATGGCATTCATCACACCGTACGTCCCATTCTACTTCAACACAATGCCCTTCGGGCTCAAAAACGCCAGCGCAACATATCAGCGCATGATTCAGACATGTCTGGCAAAACAGTGGAGGCATACGTAGATGACGTGGTCGTCAAAACCAAGCATGTCGAATCCCTAGTAGACGACTTGAGGCTCACATTCGATAACCTCCGAACATACGACATCAAGCTCAACCCGGAAAAATGCGTTTTCGGCGTACCAGCCGGAAAGCTCTTGGGCTTCATTGTATCCAGTAGAGGAATTGAAGCAAATCCAGCCAAGATCCGAGCTCTATCACAATTGGACATCCCAAAGGACCTCAAACGAATACAAAAATTGACCGAATGCGTGGCGACTCTAAGCCGCTTCATCTCCCGCTTGGGAGAAAAGGCATTACCCCTTTATCGCCTCCTCCGGTGCACCGAACACTTCGAGTGGACGGATGCCGCCACGGCCGAACTCGACGAAATAAAAGCCATATTGGCAACAAACCCAGTCCTGGCCGTGCCAAACATTGGTGAACCAATGCTATTATACATTGCGGCAACTCATCAAGTAGTAAGCGCAATGCTCGTCGTCGAACGAGAAACGGACGGACACAAATTCCCCCTTCAAAAGCCGGTTTACTATGTGTCCACTGTCCTTACTCCATGCAAGTCACGGTACCCGCATTATCAAAAGATAGCGTACGCGGTATTTATGGCATCCCGGAAGCTGTGATGCTACTTTCAAGAGTGTTCGATAACGGTAGCCTTGGAAGTACCCCTTAACGATATTATAAACAACCGCGACGCGACGGGCCGGATTGCTAAATGGGCCATTGAGCTCCTCTCGTTCGACATAACTTACAAGCCACGGCGAGCTATTAAGTCGCAAGTTTTGGCCGACTTTGTCGCCGAGTGGACGGAAGCCGAACTCCCTAAAGAGTACGGCACATATTCAAACTGGATCATGCACTTCGACGACTCCAAAATGTTGGCTGGTCTGGGGGCTGGCGTCGTTTTGACGTCCCCAACAGGAGATATAGTTCAATACGTACTACAGATAATGTATACGGACTCCAACAACGCAGCCAAATATGAGGCCCTTCTACATGGTCTCCGGATGGCAGTATCCATGGGCATTCAACGCCTAGAGGTGCGCGGGGATTCGAACCTTGCGATATCCCAAATAAATGGAGACTTTGATGCCAAGGATCCGAAAATGGCAGCTTATCGCAATGCCGTCCTAAAAATGTCAGCTCGGTTCGAGGGGCTCGAATTTCACCATATAGCCCGGGAAAACAATCAGGCAGCAGACGTCCTGGCACGCATCGGCGCAAAACGTGATGTTGTCCCTCCAAACATCTTCTTGGAGAGGTTGTGCAAGCCATCCGTAGTATGGGAAGGGGAACCCGGAAATAATAGCCCGGACCCAACCGCACTGCCCGACACCGAATATTCTGACATAATTGGAGGCTCTGCCAACGAAATAACATCTTCAGCCCATGTAATAATGGCAGTCATCGCCCCGTGGACAGAACCATTCTTAGCCTACCTAACTAAGCAAGAACTTCCCGCGGACCAAAATGAGGCACGCTGCATAGTGCGGCGATCTAAAGCCTATAAAGTGCATGAGGGAGAGCTTTATAAGAAAAGCATCACTGGAGTCCTTCAAAGGTGCATCTCCAAAGAGGAAGGGCGGAATCTTCTGGCTGAAATTCCCAAACTCGGCGGTCACCACGCGGCGGCCCGGGCCCTTGTAAGCAAGGCCTTCCGTACAGGCTTCTATTGGCTGACAGCCCGGGCAGACGCTCGGGACTTAGTCCAACGATGCGTTCGTTGCCAGCTTTTTGCTAACCAAAGCCATATGCCACCCACCGCCGTCCAAACTATCCCCATCACCTGGCCCTTCGCGGTCTGGGGGCTTGACATGGTTGGACCCCTTAAAGGAGGAACCCACAAGCAAAAATACTTACTGGTCATGGTGGATAAGTTCACCAAATGGATAGAAGCCAAGCCTGTTAAGACGGCCGAATCCAGACCGGTGATAGACTTCATATCCGGGGTCGTACACCGTTACGGCGTCCCCCACAGCATCATCACTGATAACAGCACGAACTTTATGGTCGACGAGGTAAAACTCTGGTGCAAAAACATGGGCATCAAGCTTGATTATGCTTCAGTCTATCACCCACAAACTAACGGTTAGGTCGAGCGAGTAAATGGTCTTATCATGAGCGGCATCAAGCCCATATTAGTGCGGTCCCTCAAGGAATCTAACACGCATTGGGTAGAGGAGCTCGACTCCGTACTCTGGGGGGCTGCGGACCACGCCGAGTCGCACTACCAAATACACACCATTCTTTATGGTATAGGCGCAGAGGCGGTTCTGCCCTGCGACATTATTCATGACTCACCTCGAGTGCGCATGTACGAAGAAAGAGAAGCCGAGCTCGATCGGCAGGACAATTTGGACTCCTTGGAGGAGGAGCATGACGTGGCAAAATCCCGTTCCGTATTCTATCAACAACAGGCTCGAAGATACCAAAGCAGAGAAGTACGGGCGAAAACTTACAATATTGGCGAGTTAGTTCTACGTCTGCCGGATAAGAAAAAGGACAAACTCAAGCCCAAATGGGAAGGTCCCTTCATCATTGACCAAGTCCTGACTGGTGGAGCATACCATCTGCGGGATGCATCGGATAATCGACTCGAGCCGAACCCATGGAACGCAGCCCGACTTCGAAGATTCTACGCCTAACACCGGACTCTGTGTTCGTCTCCTTCCTCTGTCCATTTTTTATACACTATCTATCTTATATTTTTCTCCTTCTCCTTTTCTTTTCTCTCATAGCCTTTAGGGGCCCATTCGTGCCTTGTTTGCATGCAACTGACGCGCTATCCGCGCTCATCATACCTGGGGGCTTCTTTAACAGAAGCTTATTCATACGGGCTTTATGCCCAACACATGTGTTATCCTTCCGCATGTACCCTTTATTCACCATTATATGCATCGATATGACTTAAGTTTTGGCCAAGCTGGGTTGCCTGGCTCTTGTATTTATGCCCCACGTTCCCGTTAATTCGGCTAGGGCATAAGGGGAGCACCTCTGCAATTTTTACTGTCGGGTCAGCCGGATGTGTACCTCAGACTGGGTGAAGCCGAAAGCTAGCATTCTTAAGGGAATATTCGGTCGGTGAACTAAAGATGATTTTTCACTTATTTATTTATGCGCCCCTAGATGTTTTTTCTGCGTCTCTTCTCGCAGTTCGGACATGCACTTTAGGGCATGCCTCCCAGGGAAAGGAACCCCTAACGGAACTATTCTCCCTGGAAGATGTTTCTTGCTAACCATGTGATGTAACATAACTAGTTGGGCACTTGTCCGTTAAAGCACTAATAACCCCTATGCCTGGTCTCCACGCATGCCCATGTTCTTACATAACTGAGAGGGTATTCAGATACACTCCGGACCGTCGGGTCCTGAGGTTGAAGCGAAAAGGTCCGCCACGACAAACATCTACAATCCGTCTAGAAGGCATTATACATATCACTTTAAATTACATAGTCAATTTGACTGGTTGAATTCCTCTTCAATACCATCCAATAGGCTGTCTAGTCTACAGTCCTGTTGGGAATACTTTGCGGCCAATTCTACTTGGCCGTACACTAAGCTCACAGGGATCTCCTTCCCATCGGGCTGAAGGAAATATGCCCTAGAGGCAATAATAAAGTTATTATTTATTTCCTTATATCATGATAAAGGTTTATTATTCATGCTAGAATTGTATTAACCGGAAACATAATACATGTGTGAATACATAGACAAACAGAGTGTCACTAGTATGCCTCTACTAGACTAGCTCGTTAATCAAAGATGGTTATGTTTCCTAACCATGAACAAAGAGTTGTTATTTGATTAACGAGTTCACATCATTAGTTGAATGATCTGATTGACATGAACCATTCTATTAGCTTAGCACCCGATCGTTTAGTATGTTGCTATTGCTTTATCCATGACTTATACATGTTCCTATGACTATGAGATTATGCAACTCCCGTTTGCCGGAGGAACACTTTGGGTACTACCAAACGTCACAACGTAACTGGGTGATTATAAAGGAGTACTACAGGTGTCTCCAATGGTAGATGTTGGGTTGGCGTATTTCGAGATTAGGATTTGTCACTCCGATCGTCGGAGAGGTATCTCTGGGCCCTCTCGGTAATGCACATCACTTAAGCCTTGCAAGCATGGCAACTAATGAGTTAGTTGAGGGATGATGTATTACGGAATGAGTAAAGAGACTTTCCGGTAACGAGATTGAACTAAGTATTGGATACTGACGATCGAATCTCGGGCAAGTAACATACCGATGACAAAGGGAACAACGTATGTTGTTATGCGGTCTGACCGATAAAGATCTTCATAGAATATGTAGGAACCAATATGGGCATCCAGGTCCCGCTATTGGTTATTGACTGGAGACGTGTCTCGGTCATGTCTACATTGTTCTCAAACCGTAGGGTCCGCACGCTTAACGTTACGATGACAGTTATTATGAGTTTATGCATTTTGATGTACCGAAGGTTGTTCGGAGTCCCGGATGTGATCACGGACATGACGAGGAGTCTCGAAATGGTCGAGACGTAAAGATTGATATATTGGAAGCCTATGTTTGGACATCGGAAGTGTTCCGGGTGAAATCGGGATTTTACCGGAATACCGGGAGGGTTACCGGAACCCCCCGGGAGCCAAATGGGCCAACATGGGCCTTGGTGGAAAGGTGAAAGGGCTGCCCCATGGGCTGCACGCCTCCCCCCCTTCTCCTAGTCCTATTAGGACTAGGGAAGGTGGCCGGCCAACCCCTCTCTCTTTCCTCACTTGGGGAGTCCTATTTGGAATAGGATTGGAGGGGAGTCCTACTCCCGGCGGGAGTAGGACTCCTCCTATGGCTGCCGCACCCCTCCCCCTTTGCCCCTTTATATACGGGGTCAGGGGGCACCTCTAGACACACAATTGATCATTGAGATCGTTCCTTAGCCGTGTGCGGTGCCCCCTGCCACCATATTCTACCTCGGTCATATTGTTGCAGTGCTTAGGCGAAGCCCTGCGTCGGTAGTACATCAAGATCGTCACCACGCCTTCGTGCTGACGGAACTCTTCCTCGACGCTTTGCTGGATCGGAGCCCGAGGATCGTCATCGAGCTGAACGTGTGCTAAGAACTCGGAGGTGCCGGAGTAACGGTGCTTGGATCGGTCGGATCGGGAAGAAGACGTACGACTACTTCCTCAACGTTGTGTCAACGCTTCCGTTGCGATCTACAACGGTACGTAGATCATACTCTCCCCTCGTTGCTATGCATCACCATGATCTTGTGTGTGCGTAGGAAAATTTTGAAATTACTACGTTCCCCAACAGTGGCATCAGAGCCTAGGTTTTATGGTTTGATGTTATTTGCATGAGTAGAACACAAGTGAGTTGTGGGCGATACAAGTCATACTGCCTACCAGCATGTCATACTTTGGTTCGGCGGTATTGTTGGACGAGACGACCCGGACCAACCTTACGCGTACGCTTACGCGAGACCGGTTCCCTCGACGTGCTTTGCACATAGATGGCTTGCGGGCGACTGTCTCTCCAACTTTAGGTGAACCAAGTGTGGCTACGCCCGGTCCTTGAGAAGGTTAAAACGGAGTCTATTTGACAAACTATCGTTGTGGTTTTGATGCGTAGGTGAGATGAGTTCTTGCTTAAGCCCGTAGCAGCCACGTAAAACTTGCAACAACAAAGTAGAGGACGTCAACTTGTTTTTGCAGGGCATGTTGTGATGTGATATGGTCAAGGCATGATGCTAAATTTTATTGTATGAGATGATCATGTTTTGTAACCGAGTTATCGGCAACTGGCAGGAGCCATATGGTTGTCGCTTTATTGTATGCAATACAATCACGATGTAATGCTTTACTTTATTACTAAGAGGTAGTGATAGTCGTGGAAGCATAAGATTGGCGAGACGACAACGATGCTATGATGGAGATCAAGGTGTCGTGCCGGTGACGATGGTGATCATGACGGTGCTTCGGAGATGGAGATCACAAGCACAAGATGATGATGGCCATATCATATCACTTATATTGATTGCATGTGATGTTTATCCTTTTATGCATCTTATCTTGCTTTGATTGACGGTAGCATTATAAGATGATCTCTCACTAAATTATCAAGAAGTGTTCTCCCTGAGTATGCACCGTTGCAAAAGTTCTTCGTGCTGAGACACCACGTGATGATCGGGTGTGATAGGCTCTACGTTCAAATACAACGGGTGCAAAACAGTTGCACACGCGGAATACTCAGGTTATACTTGACGAGCCAAGCATATACAGATATGGCCTCGGAACACGGAGACCGAAAGGTCGAGCGTGAATCATATAGTGGATATGATCAACATAACGATGTTCACCATTGAAAACTACTCCATCTCACGTGATGATCGGTTATGGTTTAGTTGATTTGGATCACGTGATCACTTAGAGGATTAGAGGGATGTCTATCTAAGTGGGAGTTCTTAAGTAAATTTGATTAACTGAACTTAAACTTATCATGAACTTAGTACCTGATAGTATCTTGCTTGTTTATGTTGATTGTAGATAGATGGCTCGTGCTGTTGTTCCGTTAAATTTTAATGCGTTCCTTGAGAAAGCAAAGTTGAAAGATGATGGTAGCAATTACACGGACTGGGTCCGTAACTTGAGGATTATCCTCATTGCTGCACAGAAGAATTACGTCCTGGAAGCACCGCTAGGTGCCAGGCCTGCTGCTAGAGCAACACCAGAAGTTATGAACGTCTGGCAGAGCAAAGCTGATGACTACTCGATAGTTCAGTGTGCCATGCTTTACGGCTTAGAATCGGGACTTCAACGACGTTTTGAACGTCATGGAGCATATGAGATGTTCCAGGAGTTGAAGTTAATATTTCAAGCAAATGCCCGGATTGAGAGATATGAAGTCTCCAATAAGTTCTATAGCTGTAAGATGGAGGAGAACAGTTCTGTCAGTGAGCATATACTCAAAATGTCTGGGTATAATAATCACTTGATTCAATTGGGAATTACTCTTCCGGATGATTGCGTCATTGACAGAATCCTCCAATCACTGCCACCAAGCTACAAAAGCTTCGTGATGAACTATAATATGCAAGGGATGAACAAGACTATTCCCGAGCTCTTCGCAATGCTGAAAGCTGCGGAGGTAGAAATCAAGAAGGAGCATCAAGTGTTGATGGTTAACAAGACCACTAGTTTCAAGAAAAAGGGCAAAGGGAAGAAGAAGGGGAACTTCAAGAAGAACAGCAAGCAAGTTGCTGCTCAAGAGAAGAAACCCAAGTCTGGACCTAAGCCTGAAACTGAGTGCTTCTACTGCAAGCAGACTGGTCACTGGAAGCGGAACTGCCTCAAGTATTTGGCGGATAAGAAGGATGGCAAGGTGAACAAAGGTATATGTGATATACATGTTATTGATGTGTACCTTACTAATGCTCGCAGTAGCACCTGGGTATTTGATACTGGTTCTGTTGCTAATATTTGCAACTCGAAACAAGGACTACAGAATAAGCGGACACTAGCAAAGGACGAGGTGACGATGCGCGTGGGAAACGGTTCCAAGGTCGATGTGATCGCGGTCGGCACGCTACCTCTACATCTACCTTCGGGATTAATATTAGACCTAAATAATTGTTATTTGGTGCCAGCGTTGAGCATGAACATTATATCTGGATCTTGTTTAATGCGAGACGGTTATTCATTTAAGTCAGAGAATAATGGTTGTTCTATTTATATGAGTAATATCTTTTATGGTCATGCACCTTTGAAGAGTGGTCTATTTTTTGATGAATCTCGATAGTAGTGACACACATATTCATAATGTTGAAACCAAAAGATGCAGAGTTGATAATGAAAGTGCAACTTATTTGTGGCATTGTCGTTTAGGTCATATCGGTGTAAAGCGCATGAAGAAACTCCATACTGATGGACTTTTGGAACCACTTGATTATGAATCACTTGGTACTTGCGAACCGTGCCTCATGGGCAAGATGACTAAAACACCGTTCTCCGGTACTATGGAGAGAGCAACAGATTTGTTGGAAATCATACATACCGATGTATGTGGACCGATGAATATTGAGGCTCGTGGCGGATATCGTTATTTTCTCACCTTCACAGATGACTTAAGCAGATATGGGTATATCTACTTAATGAAACACAAGTCTGAAACATTTGAAAAGTTCAAAGAATTTCAGAATGAAGTTGAAAATCATCGTAACAAGAAAATAAAATTTCTACGATCTGATCGTGGAGGAGAATATTTGAGTTACGAGTTTGGTGTACATTTGAAAAATTGTGGAATAGTTTCGCAACTCACGCCACCCGGAACACCACAGCGTAATGGTGTGTCCGAACGTCGTAATCGTACTTTACTAGATATGGTACGATCTATGATGTCTCTTACTGATTTACCGCTATCATTTTGGGGTTATGCTTTAGAGACGGCCGCATTCACGTTAAATAGGGCACCATCAAAATCTGTTGAGACGACGCCTTATGAACTATGGTTTGGCACCAAAGTTGTCGTTTCTTAAAGTTTGGGGCTGCGATGCTTATGTGAAAAAGCTTCAACCTGATAAGCTCGAACCCAAATCGGAGAAATGTGTCTTCATAGGATATCCAAAGGAAACTATTGGATACACCTTCTATCACAGATCCGAAGGCAAGATTTTTGTTGCTAAATTCGGAAACTTTCTAGAGAAGGAGTTTCTCTCGAAAGAAGTGAGTGGGAGGAAAGTAGAACTTGACGAGGTAACTGTACCTACTCCCTTATTAGAAAGTAGAACATCACAGAAAACTGTTTCTGCGACACCTACACCAATAAGTGAGGAAGCTAATGATGATGATCATGAAACTTTAGATCAAGATACTATTGAACCTCGTAGATCAACCAGAGTGACATCCGCACCAGAGTGGTACGGAAATCCTGTTCTGGAAGTCATGCTACTAGATCATGATGAACCTACGAACTATGAAGAAGCGATGGTGAGCCCAGATTCCGCAAAGTGGCTTGAAGCCATGAAATCTGAGATGGGATCCATGTATGAGAACAAAGTATGGACTTTGGTTGACTTGCCCGATGATCGGCAAGCAATTGAGAATAAATGGATCTTTAAGAAGAAGACTGACGCTGATGGTAATGTTACTGTCTACAAAGCTCGACTTGTCGCAAAAGGTTTTCGACAAGTTCAAGGGATTGACTACGATGAGACTTTCTCACCCGTAGCGATGCTTAAGTCTGTCCGAATCATGTTAGCAATTGCCACATTTTATGATTATGAAATTTGGCAGATGGATGTCAAAACTGCATTCCTGAATGGATTTCTGGAAGAAGAGTTGTATATGATGCAACCGGAAGGTTTTGTCGATCCAAAGGGAGCTAACAAAGTGTGCAAGCTCCAGCGATCCATTTATGGACTGGTGCAAGCCTCTCGGAGTTGGAATAAACGCTTTGATAGTGTGATCAAAGCATTTGGTTTTATACAGACTTTCGGAGAAGCCTGTATTTACAAGAAAGTGAGTGGGAGCTCTGTAGCATTTCTAATATTATATGTGGATGACATATTACTGATTGGAAATGATATAGAATTTCTGGATAGCATAAAGGGATACTTGAATAAAAGTTTTTCAATGAAAGACCTCGGTGAAGCTGCTTACATATTAGGCATAAAGATCTATAGAGATAGATCAAGACGCTTAATTGGACTTTCACAAAGCACATACCTTGACAAGATTTTGAAGAAGTTCAAAATGGATCAAGCAAAGAAAGGGTTCTTGCCTGTGTTACAAGGTGTGAGATTGAGTAAGACTCAAAGCCCGACCACTGCAGAAGATAGAGAGAAAATGAAAGATGTTCCCTATGCTTCAGCCATAGGCTCTATCATGTATGCAATGCTGTGTACCAGACCTGATGTGTGCCTTGCTATAAGTTTAGCAGGGAGGTACCAAAGTAATCCAGGAGTGGATCACTGGACAGCGGTCAAGAACATCCTGAAATACCTGAAAAGGACTAAGGATATGTTTCTCATATATGGGGGTGACAAAGAGCTCACCGTAAGAGGTTACGTTGATGCAAGCTTTGACACTGATCCGGACGATTCTAAATCGCAAACCGGATACGTGTTTACATTAAACGGTGGAGCTGTCAGTTGGTGCAGTTCTAAACAAAGCGTCGTAGCGGGATCTACATGTGAAGCGGAGTATATAGCTGCTTCGGAAGCAGCGAACGAAGGAGTCTGGATGAAGGAGTTCATATCCGATCTAGGTGTCATACCTAGTGCATCGGGTCCAATGAAAATCTTTTGTGACAATACTGGTGCAATTGCCTTGGCAAAGGAATCCAGATTTCACAAAAGGACCAAACACATCAAGAGACGCTTCAACTCCATACGGGATCTAGTCAAGGTGGGAGACATAGAGATTTGCAAGATACATACGGATCTGAATGTTGCAGACCCGTTGACTAAGCCTCTTCCACGAGCAAAACATGATCAGCACCAAGACTCCATGGGTGTTAGGATCATTACAGTGTAATCTAGATTATTGACTCTAGTGCAAGTGGGAGACTGAAGGAAATATGCCCTAGAGGCAATAATAAAGTTATTATTTATTTCCTTATATCATGATAAAGGTTTATTATTCATGCTAGAATTGTATTAACCGGAAACATAATACATGTGTGAATACATAGACAAACAGAGTGTCACTAGTATGCCTCTACTAGACTAGCTCGTTAATCAAAGATGGTTATGTTTCCTAACCATGAACAAAGAGTTGTTATTTGATTAACGAGTTCACATCATTAGTTGAATGATCTGATTGACATGACCCATTCCATTAGCTTAGCACCCGATCGTTTAGTATGTTGCTATTGCTTTCTTCATGACTTATACATGTTCCTATGACTATGAGATTATGCAACTCCCGTTTGCCGGAGGAACACTTTGGGTGCTACCAAACGTCACAACGTAACTGGGTGATTATAAAGGAGCATTACAGGTGTCTCCAATGGTAGATGTTGGGTTGGCGTATTTCGAGATTAGGATTTGTCACTCCGATCGTCGGAGAGGTATCTCTGGGCCCTCTCGGTAATGCACATCACTTAAGCCTTGCAAGCATGGCAACTAATGAGTTAGTTGCGGGATGATGTATTACGGAACGAGTAAAGAGACTTGCCGGTAACGAGATTGAACTAAGTATTGGATACTGACGATCGAATCTCGGGCAAGTAACATACCGATGACAAAGGGAACAACGTATGTTGTTATGCGGTCTGACC
Organism: Triticum urartu; assembly: GCF_003073215.2. Taxonomy (NCBI): domain Eukaryota; kingdom Viridiplantae; phylum Streptophyta; class Magnoliopsida; order Poales; family Poaceae; genus Triticum; species Triticum urartu. Next base: position 168,349,157 of record NC_053028.1, on the reverse strand, counting down.
GATAAAGATCTTCGTAGAATATGTAGGAACCAATATGGGCATCCAGGTCCCGCTATTGGTTATTGACTGGAGACGTGTCTCGGTCATGTCTACATTGTTCTCGAACCGTAGGGTCCGCACGCTTAACGTTACGATGACAGTTATTATGAGTTTATGCATTTTGATGTACCGAAGGTTGTTCGGAGTCCCGGATGTGATCACGGACATGACGAGGAGTCTCGAAATGGTCGAGACGTAAAGATTGATATATTGGAAGCCTATGTTTGGACATCGGAAGTGTTCCGGGTGAAATCGGGATTTTACCGGAATACCGGGAGGGTTACCGGAACCCCCCGGGAGCCAAATGGGCCAACATGGGCCTTGGTGGAAAGGTGAAAGGGCTGCCCCATGGGCGACGCGCCTCCCCCCTTCCCCTAGTCCTATTAGGACTAGGGAAGGTGGCCGGCCAACCCCTCTCTCTTTCCCCACTTGGGGAGTCCTATTTGGAATAGGATTGGAGGGGAGTCCTACTCCCGGCGGGAGTAGGACTCCTCCTATGGCTGCCGCACCCCTCCCCCTTTGCCCCTTTATATACGGGGGCCAGGGGGCACCTCTAGACACACAATTGATCATTGAGATCGTTCCTTAGCCGTGTGCGGTGCCCCCTGCCACCATATTCTACCTCGGTCATATTGTTGCAGTGCTTAGGCGAAGCCCTGCGTCGGTAGTACATCAAGATCGTCACCACGCCGTCGTGCTGACGGAACTCTTCCTCGACGCTTTGCTGGATCGGAGCCCGAGGATCGTCATCGAGCTGAACGTGTGCTAAGAACTCGGAGGTGCCGGAGTAACGGTGCTTGGATCGGTCGGATCGGGAAGAAGACGTACGACTACTTCCTCAACGTTGTGTCAACGCTTCCGTTGCGATCTACAAGGGTACGTAGATCATACTCTCCCCTCGTTGCTATGCATCACCATGATCTTGCGTGTGCGTAGGAAAATTTTGAAATTACTACGTTCCCCAACACGGGCCCCACAGGTCCGACCTCGGCCATGTGGTTCGGGTTAGCCTTCGTGTACCACGTCTTCACCATTGCCCAGGCTTCCTTGGCGCCCTGACGGCAGGCCGATATCTTCCACAATTGGAAGCGCCGCCGCACTCCCTTCAGCTTCTCTGCAAGCTCTCCAAGGCCTTCGGGCATGGAGACGGGTGGCCACAAGGCCTGGGCGACGCCTTGCATCACCTGCCGAACTCGTTCGTGCAGTTGTGAGAGCTCGGGAAGAAGGTCACCCATAGAACCGGGCATTTCCTCTGCAGGACGACCTGTTAGCATACCTACAGACATAACTCTGTCAGCCAACTTCCTCGCCGAACTCTTTTTCAAAGTTCGTTCAAGCACTTACTAAATATGCCGCGTCGAAGCTGCTGATTCTCCTTAACAGAGTCCGATAGTTGGGCACGAACATCTTTTAGTTCCACGCCCAGCTTGGTGTTGGCATCTAGGAGATCATTCTTCTCCTGCCTCACCCTCGTAAGCACGCTCTCACCGGCCTTCAGCTGGCGTAGGATCTGTTGCTTATCCGGATTTACTCCAGCGTCATCTGCAATTTTATCGTCAGATCTGCATATACGCCGCACTCTATATGATACTTATCATTCGAAGGATATATTACCAGAGGGGGTCTCTTTGGGCTCCCCTGCTGCGGCCAGTGTGGCCTGAAGTTGGGCTTTGCACTCTTCCAGCTCCTAGGACAGTTGGGTATTCTTTTCTGTAAGAACCTACATAACAAATGATCCTTAAATCAGTTATTCTAACTGTTTCAAGTCTCAGGGGCTACTGATATATATAACCACCAAATTTTCTCACCCGTATGTCTTTTACATACTGCTCCGTGGCTCTGGCTAGACCATTTTGAGCGGCACGGAGGTACGCATCTCCCGAGTTGAAGGCATCCAATGCCTCTTGGGAGAAACAAGCGTCACGAAGAACAGTCCGGCGACGCCTGTGGTTCATGGCACTTTCCACCTTGGAATTGGTGGCGGACAGTCTATCCGCATCCTCTCTCGGAGGAGCGCCCGGCGCACGCCTCGTATTCGTTCCCGCCTCCGAATCCGGCCTTGGAGCCTGGCGGGTGGAGGCACGATTAGTAGCCTCTCCGGGTATAGTCCGGCGAGCGCTCTTTTTCCTAAAAAGAAGGCATGGGCGTTAGTATGCCTCTGAGAATAATGTCTTGGAATAAAGACGGCGCGCCGTACCGCTGCGCCGGTGTCTCAATCCGGACTGCGTGTCTTTTCAGCCTGCCTGGCCTCGCGGCCCCTTGTTGGCTAGTCGCCGTAGGCTCGGCCTTCCGCCTCGAGGACCTCCCCTGCAAAACACGGTTGTTATACGGTAATCAAAAACACGCAGGGACGGATCCCTTTTCAAAGTACTGGGACTTCGGTCTCAGTTACCTATGAGGCTGGAAGTAGCCCAGGGTAATCGGCCGTAATGGCCACCAAGGCGTTGTCATTGCTCAATTGGTAAAATACCCCATCGATCAGCTCCACAGATATGTTCGGATCCTCCTGGGAGGCCGGGTCAAGGGACCGTTCCGGGTCCTCGGGCTGTGGAGGGGGGTTGTTTATCTCCCTTACAGCCTGGCGCAGCTCCTGCGTTGAAATTGCTAGGCTGAATACTTAACTATGGGAATATGAAATGGATGGGCGAGAAAAAGTCTCCACTTACCTAGCTCGGAGGATTGTACATAGAAAATCCGCCTTGCGGGTTGACATGGAGGAATTCCTCCTCTTCTCCCTTGTACAAAGTGGATAAGATCTTTATTAGATCAGCAACCGATCCCGGCCCTTTACGGCCGTAGCGGGTGGCGTCATCCTCCCCGTTGAAATCCCACATGGGGTGGCCTCTATACTAAAGCGGCTGCACCCCCCGCATAATACATGTGGCCATGACCTCGATCATGGTCAATCCGGATAGAGCTAACAAACTTATCCGGCTCATCAGGTAAAGAACGTCCCTATCATCTTCCTCCAGGGAGCTCCTTGGACGCCAGCTCCGGCGCTTCTTCAAAGGAGCATTGTCGAACTTAGGGAGGCCGATTCGAATGGGATCCGGGAGCGGGACGTCTTCTATATAAAACCATTCTGAAGGCCAGTCTTCGGACGTCTTCTTTGGGGTTTCGGACAGATATCCGGTCCCGGCAATACGCCACACTTCGGCTCCGCCCACTTGATATATTGGCCCCTTCTGAGAACGGGGCACAAGGCAGAACAACTTCTTCCACAGCGCGAAATGAGCCTCACAGCCTAAAAACAGCTCACAAAGGGCAACGAATCCCTCGATATGCAATATGGAGGCAGGCGTAAGGTTGTGCAACTGGAGGCCGTAGAACTCTAGGAGCCCCCGGAGAAACGGATGAATTGGAAATCCGAGCCCTCTTACCAAATGAGGGACAAGGCATACCCGCTCTCCCTTGGAGGGATTGGGAAGGCTCTCCGCTAGCTCTCCGCCATTATAGGTGGCGAGACCGGCTCAAACCGGGACCATGTATGCTGGGGGAAGAAATCCCTTGGTCTGAAGCATCACTAATTTGCTGTGTGGGACGGAACATCTCTCCCAATCTCCAGGCTTGGGGCTAGGGGAGCGAGAGGAGGAGCTGCGTCGACCGGCCATGATGGAATGGATCTCTGTTGGATGCGCTCCGATGAAGGCTCACCAAAGGAGTATGGTGTGATTTGGATCTGAATCCTCGTCTTTTTAATAGGCAACTCATTCACACAGCTAGGGGGTAAATGTAAAAACACCCTGGCTCTTCACATCCGCTCGACATGTGGAAAGTGGCCATTATTGGGCGTGGAAGCCAAGGAGCGCAACATTCACAAGAGGCCGGACACTATTTCAATAGGTACACGGAATTTGGAGAGGAACCCGCCTTGCAATGCCGAAGACAATACTGCGCGCCGGACTCATTGTCATTGAAGCTTGGTTCAGGGGCTACTGAGGGAGTCCTGGATTAGGGGGTCTCCGGACAGCCGGACTATATCCTTTGGCCGGACTGTTGGACTATGAAGGTACAAGATTGAAGACTTCGTCTCGTGTCCGGATAGGACTCTACTTGGCGTGGAAGGCAAGCTAGGCAATACGGATATGGATATCTCCTCCTTTGTAACCGACCTTGTGTAACCCTAACCCTCTCCGGTGTCTATATAAACCGGAGGGTTTTAGTCCGTAGGACAACATACAATCATACCATAGGCTAGCTTCTAGGGTTTAGCCTCTCTGATCTCGTGGTAGATCTACTCTTGTACTACCCATATCATCAATATTAATCAAGCAGGACGTAGGGTTTTACCTCCATCAAGAGGGCCCGAACCTGGGTAAAACATTCTGTCCCCTGCCTCCTGTTACCATCCGGCCTAGACGCACAGTTCGGGACCCCCTACCCGAGATCTGCCGGTTTTGACACCGACAAAGATAAACAAGTAACACAAATATGTGAGTAAATAAGCACAATATGACATAAGTAAGTGCTAAGAGACAAGTAACCACAAGTAGACAGTTAGGGTTAGGAATAACCGCAACTCCGAGAGACAAGGATGTATGCCAATGTTCACTTCCTTGGAGGGAAGCTACGTTACCGTTAGAGAGGTGGATGTTACCACGAAGGACACCAACGCCACGAAGGCTCACCCTATTATCCCTTTGAGACAACACCACGAAGGCGTTTCTCAATCACTAGTGGTAGACCTTGGGGTGGTCTCCAAACCCTCACAAACTTTTCCGGGGGTAATCACAATGGTCGATTCCTCTCCGAAAGACTCTTCTCGCCTAGGAGTCTCCAACCTCCAAGAGTAACAAGAACGATGGGGAAAAGCTCAAGACTTGCTCAAATCACGAATTCCTTTGGTGCAAGGAAGGTGAAGGAGTGGATCTATCACTTGGGCGGACAACTTCTCTCAAATGCTCTCAAATCCCTTAGGGATCTAAGATTTGGTGTGGAAGAGTGTGTGTGTGTGTGTGAGAGAGAGAGAGAGAGTGAGTGAGTGAAATGTGTTCTAGGGTCTGCTCAAAGTGAATGGTCAACCCTCTCCCGTGTGGGAGAGGGCTATATATAGTGTGAGACCAAATATGGTCATTGTAGTGCAAATGCCAGGGTAGGCCGGACATCCGGGACAGGGGCCGGACATCCGGCCTAGTGTAGCACTACCACGGTAAAGCAGAAAGCAGAGGATGAAGCAGAGGTGCCAGACATCCCGGGCAAAGCCCGGACATCTGGTGACACAGGAAAGGCCGAACATCCGGCACGTGGCCAGACATCCGGCAAGTTGACCTAGTCAAAAAGCCCCCTGGATAGCACAAGCCAGACATCCGGCAAGGAAGCCCAGAAATATGGGGCGCATGGAGAGCCTGGACGTCCAGCATGGAGGGCCGGACATCCGGAAGACAGCACGAGCACAAAGTGTTCTCTGGATAGTTGAGTCCGTATATCCAGCATGCGGGCCGGATATCCGGCGTGCGGCCCGGACATCCGGCAGGGCCAGAGACAGAACAAGCTAGAGAAAATAGTGATAGATCTAAAGAAGGAGTTTTGTGTCATGAGCAAGTCTTTTACTAACCCTACTGATCCCCTCTTAATAGTGCGGGATCCTATACTCAAGAAAACAATTATGTAACCTTTTTTATACTTCTTCCTTGAGTAAAATCAACTCCGTTTTGATACCTCTTCCTTAAGTAAAATCAACTCCGTATGTTCACGGTCCACACACATTTGATGAACCGGGGACTAACACCTGAGATTCACTTGACGAACATCGTTAGTCCCCTACATGTATATTGTCATCAACATCAAAACATGATGTATGGGCATGATTGCACTTTCACCAGCGCGCCAAGCGCACGTCGTCCACGTCTCCCACCCCCAACCCCTAGTACTTCAGGACCTCACCGCGCCGCGAGGGGTCCGTCAACCGGCTTAAATAGCCAGGCGAGCCCCAAAACACCGAGCTCCTCTAAAAAAACGGGTTATCCTACTGACGCCCCTATGGACATGTCTCCACCATTGCCTAGTCAGAAAGGCCGTCCCTAGTCGCCCGTTTAGGCATGATTCGGGACGGGCCTAGTAGGGCCCGATGGCTCGGGCGGGCTTTTTTTACACAAATTATAACCTTCGGCTGGTTTGGCGGGTATTTTCTTTTCATATATAGATTTCAAACAGAAATTGGATGGTATGGACGACCATTTTCTAATTTTTTTCAACAAATTTCAAATAGACAAATTTGGACATAATTTGAACATAATGCATATTTTAGGATTTTTACAAAGATTGGAACGAAATTTGAACAAAAACTTTTTTAAAACAACTAATCTACTCATCGTCACTTGCACCGTCCAGCATGACAAAGTCGAGCTCACCGCCATCATCATCACCCGGGCCGCCGTCGTCATCGTTGTCACTGCTTCCCGCGCCGAGGAAGTCGAGGTTGTTGTCTTCCTCGTCGCCGTCGCTGCCTTCATGGACAGGCGGAGGGCCTTGTTCCATCCCGGCATGTCATCTGGGTCGTGAGGCACGTGACGCAGAACCCACCCCTGAGCCGTCGCGGACTCGCAGATCGCTTAGAAGAGGTCGAACATGTCGTCAGGGTTGCTTGCCTCTCTGAGCGCCGCCAGGTTGGGTGGGATCTCCGGTGTGGGTTCACGACAACCGCGGGCGCAACATGAGGCGGGGCAGGGGAGGATGGACATGTCGCGCCACGCCAGCCCGGCGACACGCAAGTTCCTGTCGACGAGCCTCCACAATGACCTCGTCAAAGCTCTTCCCCACCCAGAATTCACACCAGCCATGCGCGTCGCACCGGCCGTCGTGACGCTACCGCTGCTCATCGCGGGGGGCGGTGGAGCCCTCGACCGTGTAGCCGCCGTTAATGTGCTAGCCCGAGGCAGGCGGTCAGCACGAGGATGTCGTACCATGCCAGTTCTTCTGCCTGATCCAGCGTCAGCGACAAGGGACGGGACCCCGCCGGAAGTGTAGTAGTCGCATGTCTTACTTAGATTGTGCAATGGGAATTTTGGGGGTTTGGTAGTGTATCCTGATGAATGATATCATAGTTTTCTGGCCTTCTTTTTGTATGTAGAGCGCTCTAGGCTTTGGTGAGTACTATGTTCTGCATTGGTCTTCGTGATGCATTCCTAGTATTGCTGGGTGACTACAAGTTCCAAGCCACTTGACTGTTGACTCCATTCTGACTTGGAGACATGACGTGAATCGTGCATTGGTGAATAGGCAGCATCACGCAGGTGGTGCCATGGCCGGAAGTATATAGCAAAAAACTGTCACATCATGGGCTAGGATTATAAAAAACTATCACTTTTCTTAATCTTTCAAAAACCTATCACAAAATTGATTGACTATTTTAAAAAACACTAATGGTTAAGCAGTTAAGTTTTAGGCTAGATTATGATAGCTCGGACCCACTCGTCAGGTTGACCGTTAGGTTTAAATGTTAAGTTGACTGTTGATAGGTTATGACAGGTGGGACCCAAATATCTTTAAAGAAGCAATCAGGTCCCTGTTATATTTTTAAAAAAGCAATCGGGTCCCTGTAAAAAATACAAAAAGCAATTGGGTCCTCGCCAGTGAGCTCATCGCCGCTCCTCTGGGTGTTGCTTTGGCCGTGGATGTGGCGGCCATGGCCAGCGGCAAGCAGCAGTTGCTTGCATCTGGAAACCACCCATCCTCCTTATTCACATCGCCGCTGCTAACTGCTCGCGTGAGCAAGCACGACGCCCCACGCCATCAGCACCTACCGGAGTCCCGCTGATGGCCAGCGAGCTAGGCCCACCTCGAGTGTTGCTGCCCTGGCCACTGGCTGTGAGGAGCTACTCCCGCACCTCCGTCGGTCTCCCGTCCAGCGCCTACTGCTGCTGCCGCCCGGATCCGCTCGGTCGCGGCCTAAAAGCTGTCACGCCGCCGTGTCTCACTGGAATCCAGCGTTGTGCACAGGGTGCGGACCGCAACTTCGGTCGCCGCAGCCATCGCTGCCGCTGTCATCACTACCGCTGCGGCTGCTGCTCACTGTTGCGTCGGCAGCCCCACCATGGTCAATCATGGACGCGTATTGCGGGCGTGGGCAGCCTGATCTGGCCGGGGCTTGAGCCGGCGGGCTCATCCTCCCCTCCTAATGTCCTCAAGTGCACCTCCTCCCCCACCATGCCTCCCCTCCCGACGGCCATTGATGGGCAAAGAAGAAGCTGACTTGGGGGCCCACTTGTCATAACGTCAGAGTTAACGGTCAACCTAACGATCAAACAAACATGTGGGCCCGCCCTGTCATAATCCGAATCAAATTTTAATCATCGAGCTATTAGTGTTTTTTGAAACAGTCAACCAATTTATGGTAAAGTTTTAAAAGATTAATGTAGCAACCAGACCTCAAACAGTCTGATCTCTGTGCTCCGGTGTCATCCCTGGATCAGTAATGCTGACACCACACAGTACTCGGAGGATTTATAGCAGAGTAGTAATCACACACTTATTACATCGAGTGTCTCAATAGAGAACTTATTACAATAAATATGGCTTAAGGCCATCTAATAACGATAACAGCAGAAGGCTTGGAAGATAAGAGAGTCCATCAACTCCAACAGCATCACTGAGTATAGAACGACGACCTAAAAACTCCTTAATCGTCGTCTGAAAAGTCTGCAACATTAACGTTGCAGCCCGAAACGGGTCAGCACATGGAATATGCTGGCAAGGTAACACATAGAGAGTAATGGAATGAAACAGCTATACTATATGCATATTTGGCTGGTGGAAAGCTCTATGATTACAGTTTTGCGTAAAGCCAATTTTTCCCTACTTCAAAGGAATAAATTTATTTAACTATCATGGTAGTTGTTAAACATTGAGAATGGTTGACAGCATTCTCAATCCCAATTAAACATCATCATTAAACATAACCCAACAAAATTAATTTAGAGTAACATGTTGAGATTCACATGATAATCCAGGTACTAGATACTCAAGATGTCCATAACCGGAGACACGGCTAATCATGATTAGTTTATTACACTCTGCAGAGGTTTGCGCACTTTTCCCCACAAGACTCGATCGCCTCCGTTGGGTTTCTCGCACTACAGGGTGTTTGAGAAGACGGATGACCGAGACATAGTCTTTCAGAAGCGCTAGCACCTTACGATCGGGTAGACCGTACCACCTACATCCCCTACATCTTCTAGTCTACCACTGTAAGAGTTCGCACAACTTAGTCAACTATGCTAGAGCCCATAATAGCTTGTGGCTGCACACGGAAGTTTCTAGTATGAATAGTCTCATGATCCCTTTGAGCCTGGGTGGCGGTCCAAAAGAAAACAGGCAAGTCCTGGAATACCCAGGTGCCTCAATCCACCCAGATGTGTGTTTAAGTTGCCACCTTAGATAAACCATTAATTAACAAAACTCACATCTGTCATGGATTTCACTCACCCGATCAACGTCTACTAGCATAGCATGGCATAATAAGCAAACGTAGAAGTAACTCCCAAAGGTTTGATAATAAACAGGTAATAGGTACTACCTCATCTACTTCCCATCCCACAATTTAATTAGATCCTAACCATGCAATGTGTGAGGATTGATCTAATGCAATAAAACTGGGTAGTAGGAAAGGTATGATCAAAGTGTTACTTGCCTTGCTGATGATCCGGGAAACCTAGCGATTCGAAGTAACAAGCGGCGCACTCCGGGTATTCTATCGCAGACAAACAAACAAGCATACAATAAGTACTCATCTAATGCACAGGTAAAACTCAAATAAGAGATCTAACCAGAAGGTTCAACTTAAGAACTCCGGTTGGCAAAAAGAATCAAATCGAACGAAGCAACGAAAGTCAAACGGCGAAAGAAAACAACTTCGTTCTACTAATCTGGATCTAGGGCAAATTTTACAGTAGCAAAATCTTGTTTAAGTTGGTTAAACGAATAGAGGGTTACGAGACGAAACTCCAGGCGGAGCGAAAAATTATACTAAAACGAAAATCGGATCAGGAATCGCGATCAGAAAAATCGCGGATTTAATCCGAGAAAAAGAAAAACGACGAACGTTCGCTAGAACGAACGAACGGACGAGCGCTCACTATTTAAATAAACCGTAAAAACCGATCTATTTAAAAAAAACCGAATCTAAAAAACGACGGAAAAACCGAACGGTTTTTCAAAAAAAATAAACGGCGCGGATTTCGAGGCGACGGCGAACCTCGGCGAGCGTGCGGCGGCGGGGCGCGGCGGCAGCGGCGGCTGGGGGCTGGGGGCGGCTCGGGCTAGGGTTAGCTCTGGCTGGGCCTCCCCCCGGCTTAAATAGCCTAACGGGCCGGGAGTCCTAGTCGGACACGGCCCTAGGTCGGTTCGTTTTTTTAAAATATTACGCACAAAAGAAAAATAAAAAGAAATACTAAATAGACTCCAAAAATTCCGAAATAAATGTGGTAGTTTTTTTGCTATATACTCCATGACCGGCGTTAATTGCACACGCAGTTGGAGCATTCTGAAAAGACATGGCGTGAATCGTGCATCGGTGAGGACAGGGGCTAACAATTTCTCTCTGGGCTGAATCTGCTTGCGGCTGTTAACAATGTCCGTGAAGGTAAATTATACAGTATTATGGCGCATAATTTCCGTGGGCATGGTTCAAATAAATGCACCCGGAAAAGAAATAGGAAGGACTTGTAATACTCAAAATCAAGAATCACAATTAGCACGGCATCTATCCTCTACATTTTCAGCACCGCATCATGATCAGATTGACGGAAATTTCCAGAAAATGAAAGCAAGCGGGAGCTGCAAGTTTCAGATAACTGACGGGAAACTGAACTGGGGACATAGTCGGATTCAGAAAAAAGGAAATCTTACGCGTCCTCCATCGCGTAGTGCAGCGGCTTTAAATATCAGCAAAGACCACCTGTGCGTACCACAACACCTTCCCGATCCCGCAGACAAACCTCTCCCAAATCCCAGTCGCGCGCCCTCGATCGACATCACCCTTTCCTAGCTGCAGTAGAACCCTAGCAGCAGATCGGGCAGCCGCCGGCCGGGATGGAGGGGCTCGACGTCGACGACATCTTCCACCACTACCGGCTGAGCCCTACGGAAGTGGACGCCGTCACCTACTACCTGCCACGCCTCCTCTCCGGCGAGACGCTGCATGCCGTCGACAAGCTCATCCACCGCGTCGAAATCTCCGGCTGCGAGCCCAAGGATCTGGCCGCCCGGTACGCGCCCGTGCCGCAGGCCGTGAGCAGCGGCGACCGGTTCTTCTTTACCACGTGCAAGAGCAAGAACGGGAGCAAGCTCCAGAGCGTGCGCGGCGCCGGCGGCGGCACATGGACCATACAGAAGACCACGGAGATTTGCCATGCGGGAGTCAAGGTCGGCGAGGTCAAGAACCTGTCCTTCAAGAAGAAGGGCAAGTCCACCGGCTGGGTCATGGAGGAGTACCGATGCCTGCTGCCGGAGGCCACCGTCAGCGACGGGGTCAAGGTGTTCTGCAGAATGCACTTGGCTCAGCATGCTCCTGACGCGGCCCGACAGGAATCGGCCGCGTACAAGCTTCAGCAACAGCAACCAGAGGCCGTGACCCCGAGCACGCACGCGCAGAAGAGGCCAGCGCCGGCTGCCGCCGCCGATCCTCATCCGCCGCGCCCCAAGAAAAGGATGCGCGGTGCCGTCCCCGTCCGGGCACCTGCCACACCGTCGTTCTTGATGTATGATGAGGCAGCCAGAGCAACGCATGGCCCGCTGGCTCACACCAACTTCCCTGTTCAGTATGCACAAGCATCATGCGAGTCCACTACAACATCCAGCCGCTCCGACGTTGCTCAAGCTCCTGAGATTTCCTCCCAGTCAGATGTGCTGGAGTCCACCCAATCACAAGAGGCTGGCTCAAGCATTGCAAGGAGCACAACTGAAAAGGATGTCTTTGAGCCATTGGGGCCTATTTCCGATTTGCCGGATTGGGAGGAATATGGTTTTGATCTTGAAGAACTAATGAGAATGATGGAAGACGACCCAATTGAAGTTGAGCCAATCACTGGAGCCAACTCTCGCGTGGAGATGGGCCAACAGGAACCTCTGTACCTGGATGCCTTGGACCAAGGCATGCTGGAGGGTATGTTGCAGTCCGATTACCCTGCCTTCCATGATGCTGACAAGGAGAAGAGGTACAATGCCGCGTCGGATCTTGACGCTCCATCGCTTCAGGGACAGGACCACTTGTTCAAACCGCGGCCGTGCTCCTTCGATCCATTTGAAGAAGCGTGGAAGGCCGAAGAGGCGCTCGAGAAGGAGAAGAGGTGCAATGCCGCGGCCAATCTTCATGCTGGAGGGCATAGCAACTTCTTCTCGCCTGCAAGCGTCTACTAAGTCCGATGTTGATTTTTTTTTTCAAAGTGTATACGAGGATACTCACTGGCTGATGTATTAGTTCGTCCATGTACGATCGCCACGGATGTACCTCTGAGCAATTTGCTCCACTTGTTCATGCAAGCTACTAAAACTGTTGTTGTTCTTCTTGCTCCTGTGATGGATTTTCTGAACCTTGCATTCACTGCTGCACCAGTACTAATTCTGCTCTGTTTCCTGTGATGGAACATGTTAAAACTGCTCTTATCTTTTTGTATTAGGCTATAAGATAAGCAGTTATGATCTAGGCAACCGCAGATAAGTCGTAGGAGTAACTATGTTTGTAAATCAAAACAGTTTCACTGCTCTTGATAATCTGCAGAACAACTACAAGTTCATAGGTTGCAGAGCAGATTCAAGATGTGGCAAAAAAAAATTGTTCTGTCTATTTACAGTGTGGAGTAAACAGTTATTATAGTGTCAATGTTGATGATTTACAGTGTGGAGTAGTCATATTTTCCTTGAAATCTAAGTGCAATTTGTCTGTCTTGTTGCCAACTGAATTTACAGTATGTAAGTGGTATCTAAATCCTGTAGTATTTATGTTCATGACTTGCTGAACTATGTTGTCTTTTTTAACAGTGCCTTGTTCTAAATAGTTGTATTTTAGCTCCATAGCTCTGTGTAATTTGTTCCTTGATTTTCTGTCATCTCTGAATTTTGCTGTTCCTGTGCTTGCTACTCCTTAATTCACACATGCACAGGAGGTACAAGAGGTTAAATTGAATCTAACCCTCCAATGCTATATATTTTGAACTCCTTTCTGAATTCCCTTTTGTTATTTTTAACTCAAACAAGTACCCAGATTTATAAAGATCTAGTGAGCATTGCCAATGCTGGAGAGGGAGTGATCTGAATAGGTATATGTCAATATGTGACTGGTCTTCATTAATTTTTCTCTCTAACACTTTTTTACAGTACAAATGATAATGAATGATATTTTCGCACTCTGCACTTGTTGATCATTTAAGTCTGAACTTTTCTGTTAGTTTTGGATTTCTTTTGTAGTTTCATTGACAATGCATGAATCCCATAATTTAGTTGTATTTTTTACTGGGCCGATGGCGGAAGTTGTGGGGCGTCGGTCGGTCTACAATGTTGTGGGCAGCAAGGCAGGCGTGCCTACTGGAGAGGCGGTAGAATGGAGGAAAGAAGGAACTGGTCACAATCCTTATTTTGTAGCTTGCCAGTTGAAACAAATACAGACCTCAAAGCAGCAACTGGCGCATGTCCATGTCTGAAGTCTGAACCTCCTTTCAGGAATGCTACACTGAATGGAGTTTGAGTTTCAGCTTCTTATCCCATTATTAGTCTAGAGCTCTAGGCCCATTAGACTCCTCAAATGCAGAATTCAGATCAGGCAAGCGGACATGATTATTGCTAAAAGTTTAGACCATCATGTATTCATGTGTATGGTCAGTTGTTCGGTTTTGGTGTGGTTCCTTGTTCTTAGTTCGACTACTGGAATTATCTTTAGCATGCAAAATCTTGTTATATTTGAAAGTCATATATAGATGGTACTATGTGCTTACACATTTAGAAACTATTAAGTATTTGTTACCTGAATTGTTATATTATTTTGCGTTACTTTTTTCGCAAATACGCGAAAGCTTGCGTGTCATTCCATTGATAGAAGGAGTCGAAAGGGGTACAAGGGTAGCCACAGATGTACCTCTGAGCAATTTGCTCCACTTGTTCATGCAAGCTAAAACTGTTGCTCTACTTCTTGCTCTGTGAGCTTGCAACGCTACTTCTGCTCTGTCTCCTGTGAGTATAATCTTGTTTTCCGTGTCTTGGACTGGAATATGCCGTTTGTTCATAAGCATACTATAGGTGCAGTTCTGATCTCATGGAGAATTTGTAAGTTATGTGTCATTTGGTACCATCTAGTTTTATGAACATATCTCCTCCTTTAATATACGATACACACACTCGTGCGTATTCTAGAAAGTTTTATGAACATATATCTAGTTGACAGTGAACAATAACGTACTAAAAAGCAAAGGTTGATGCAGAATCACCATGAAGTAATACTAAAAAGCAAAGGTTGATGCAGAATCAGCATGAAGTAATCTAGTATTGCATACTACATCATGTGGATTGATTTACATTGAGAAAAAGAAGGATTTAGACTGTTACTGACACTACATCAGGCTACCCTAAGCGTTTAGTCGAGTAATACACATCACTATTTTCTGTAGCTGTGTTCTCCACGCCACGACGCACTACAGTTTGTTTTCATGAGTTGCTCAGGCCACTAGTGAGCCACCCCTATTTTTGTCAACCTAGTGAGCTTTGCATTCCTTGTGCAACTGGCCATAATTGTAGTTACATCTTGTTGTGGTGTCATGCTAGTTACTTGGCGTATTACGTCGCAGTAGTTATCATATGAAAAACTTCTTTGTCGGCGCTGACAAAACTGCTGAGCTATTTAATCCTCGTATCTTTGTGATTTATGCATCTGCTGTTCATCTGGTAACTGTCCTCTGATACATCAATATCAAGAAATGCCCCCAGTATCTGAACCATCAAGCTACCGGCTGAAAAGAAAAACAAGAGTCGATACTCTCGTTGTGGGAACTACTCCCTCCTGTAGGAAATCTAAGACGTTAAAGATAGATCAGTATTCTGCAAGCGAATGGCCAGCTGGTTCACGCCTGGGATGGCCAGCTGACAAATAAAACCCGCTCCACAGTGCTCATGGCCATTCTATGGAACATCTGGAAATGACACAATGCAATGGTATTTCGAGCCGAGCACCAAGGCCTTCACTCCATCGCCGGGGTGGCTGCAAACGACCTCCACCTTTGGGCGCCAAGCATTGAGCAGAGTCCGTTTTGGTTTACATTAATGTTGTCAAGTTGTGGTTTAGCAATAGGCATAATTTCCTATCAAGTTATTTCTTTTGAATATATCGTTGTTTTTAAGCTTGAAAATTTCTATGTGCAGTGAAATTGTATCTAACACTTGTATGCAAAGGATAAATGTAAAACATGTTAGATAACTCTTGGTGTAAATTGGGATTTTGCATCATTTGACATCTAAGGGGGTTTTAAAGGGTTTGAATTGGTACTTAAGTGCTTCATAAAACCAAATTTTATTGACAAAGACAAACATTTTCAAGCACTTCGGGTTTGAAATATGACTTGTGGCATTTGGCATCCTAAAGCCTTGATTGGAATGTCGTTTCCAGCGCTTTTTACACTTGTAAAATACACAGACCGCGATCCGTCGTTTTGATTCTCAGCTGGAATTAGCACACGACCGGTAAGATACACTTGTAAAACAAATACAGGTGTATAAAAATAAACCGATTCGAAGCAAGATCTAAGTGGTTGCTAAAACCTAATTTTATCAACACAAACAAATATTTTCAAAGCATTCATGGTTTTAAATACTCCCTCCATTTACTTATATTACAAGGCCACTATGAAATATACATTTTGCATCTATATAAGGCCACTAACAGTAACCGAGGCAAATTTGATGATATTTTCTTATACTAGCAACTTGTTTAATATTTGCATGCATACAGTCATAATGACACTCAGCTACTTCCTCCACTCAGCTTTCTTGCATGTATGTGATGTATTAATAGTCCCAGTAAATAAGAAGATAAGTTAAGTTGCAAGACATGTATTGAAGTTTATCTTGGTACCTGTAATTTAAATTTGTGGCCTTGTATATAAAAATGGAGGGAATAGGACTTTGTGCCATTTGGTGCAACGGGTTTTAAATTTGCTGAACATATGTGCTTGCCCACAACTAAATCAATTAAACTATACAATTTTTTTCAATGTGCACGGATTCAATGAGTCGCTGCGTCATTTGGCGCAGCGGGTTCACTAGTTAAGCAAATAATTGGGTGTGTGTCCTCGCTTGCGCCTACGGCACTACTAGGAAAAGGGCTATAACTAATATGGACATTAATGGCGCACCTGTATGTGGTGCGCCAGTGTCCTCATTACTAATGGCGCACCAGACAAACGGTGCGCCATTACTAGCAATTTTTATTTATTTTTATTTTTCCAAAACTATTAATGACGCATCAGGGCATAGTGCGTCATTAATAATTTTAACTAGTAATGGCGCACCACACGCTCGATGCGCCACTACTGACAATTTTTTTTTACTTTTTTTTCCAAAAGTAGTAATGGCGCACTTGGGCAAAGTGCTCCATTACTAGCTCAAACTAGTAATGGCGCACCACACCCATGGTGCGCCACTACTGAGAATTAGTTTTATGCTATTCTTAAGATAAGATTTGAAGTGATGACACCAGCCTTATCCTTTGTGAATTTATTAGGAAAATGAGGATTGAAATTCTGCCAAGAAATCTCAGAGCAGAAGATGTTTGCAAGGGACTTGGGAGACGAGGCAATGCTGCACAGGAGAGAAAATGGCAAGTATGTTGTACTCACGGTTAGGCACAGAAGAATATATTTTCACCATAAGCTGGATGAGAAAATATACCTTGTTAATTAGTTTTTGATCCTTCAAACATGGCCAGCGTCCTTACCATTCGAGCTCCGTGACTGGGAGTTCCCCTTGGTGTATTTACGTACCACTTAACAATAATTAAACCAATTGCTCGTAATATGATTAAGGCATGTGATTAATCTGTTTGGCTGAATTTATTCACAGGGAAAATCATCAGGTTGTGAGCAGATGTCTAAATGATCTGTTTCCATTGCACATATGTCAATAAGCAATACAAATTAGCGACCCTTTAAATTAAGGGCGCTATCCTTTCTTCTGGTCAATTACCTAGTGTTAATGTCTTATCTTGTGTGTACAACATGTTATTCTCTGTTCAGCTCACTGGCATGACCAATGTTAATTATTCAGAACGCTAATGAAATTCAAAAATAAAAAAGCATGTTATATGATTAATTTAATTTTCTTGTTTCATGCAGTTTGGAGAAATTCGTGGTTATCACCAGTCTCGAGTTAGATTTATTTCAATTGCAACCAGGTACACATACATTGGACCCTCTTCCTGGCTGTCTCTCTAAACTGTTTTTGTTAAACTAGCATAAACCTAACTTTTGATAGTAAAGATGTGTTTCTGCCCAATTCATACAGTAAGCCACGAAGTTACTTGGTACCGGTCATCAATTAGTCAATCTCATTCTTCCCTTACTATTGATTTGTATTGGCTTAACTACCGAAGACAAAAATTTCCCTTTTACCCCTAATAGTGGTCAATTTGCTCCTTCCAGGGAGGTCTATATTTGGCTAACTGTCTATCGGCTAGAGAAGTAGTGTCAATCACTGAATAATTTTATTCTTATGCCTTATCTGAATATAGCTTTAGAAATTCTTGACATGGAGTACATAATATACTTTGTCTATATGTGGTTAATCCTAATTTTTAAACATAATTCTATTTGTTAAATGTTGGCAGGCAGAGTGTTGTGAATGTGAATTTGGGTGTACATGATCTTACTAGCTTCTAATTCTACTAAGCCATACGGATGATGGTGTGTTTGCTCTCACACATTTATTCAAAGGATCATTGTGATGAATGATACCAATTCTAGGTTGCTGGTAATGCATTTTCACACCATCCGTATGCTTGTGGAAGTCAATATGATACATGAGCATTAATCCGTGGATTTCGTTTTGGTTTTGACAGGAACTTGCATCCAATCCTTCTATTCCCAACTGGTGAGTTTATAGGTTGCAGTGTTTGTGGTGGTCTCCTCCTGATGGAGCTCAGTATATGCCCTTCTTGTTTACCTAAAAATCTCTTCTCTCCTAAGATCTTGTAGGAATCTTTCCTTTTTCCTTAAGAAGCATGCTACCAATGGACGTCAGATGTTCCAACACCGAAAAGTTGGTGACCATGCTTGGGTGTTTCAGAATTCATATGAAAAGCATTTATTTTTTACTTTCAGGGGTTGCTCCATCTTGCAGTTTCTAATATGGCTGGACAATTACGATTTCACATATATCTGAAAAACCACAGCCCATCTGTGTTCTATAAACGTTGGTGTGGTCTTATGTGCACCAAGAATTCTGTCATTAACATAAGGTATTTTACACCCGCACTGCAAACTGTTGATAAATCTGATGTGTTGCTTGCACTGAGAATTCTTACATTTGCGTAAGGTATTTTACACTGGCGTTGTGAACTCATTGACGATTAGCATTCATCAGCTAAGCACACCTCGATGTACGCAGCCTGTATATTAACAGGTCTTCAGAAAGGAGTATATCCAGTGTTTCTTCTCCTTACCTGTCACATGCCACAGCTGTGCGAGGATGTCGTCGGCCGTGTATTGGGTGATGGTGCGGTTGTTCTGCCGCCGGCTACTCTCCACCAGAGGAAGCACGTACCGCAAGCATGTAATGGTCATTTCTTTTTGTAATTAGCATGTAATGGTCATTGGGTAGCACACGATGATCGATCCATACAGGATGCTGTTAATCTGGACTTTCGCAATCTTTTAAACAGAACATGATACCATAGTAGATTTGCTAGTTAATGATAAATAATTGCTGGACATACGTTCGTATAGTGCAACCCAATAGCACGTCTGCACAGTGCAGTTAAGGCTTACTCTTACGTGGCCACTCTTCGGTTTTCTTACAGTCCGGAGGTGCGCACACGATGACCACGCCGTAAGTTTACACCGTCAACCTTTTGATTTTACGGTGGCAGTGGCAGTGGTTGTGGCGCGTGGGTTCCTTTTCAGCCGTAATCTTACCCCACATGCTTTCCTTTCTTACGCTCTAGTGCTCTACAACCTAGCCATGGGAGATGGGTGGGGTGAGGAATAAGAATTCCTCGCCCAGGGTTTCGCGCTAGGGTTTCGCGCTATTCGTCACCCTAGGCGAGGAATTCTTATTCCTCACCCCACCCATCTCCCACGGCCAGGTTGTAGAGCACTAGAGCGTAAGAAAGGAAAGCATGTGGGGTAAGATTACGGCTGAAAAGGAACCCACGCGCCACAACCACTGCCACTGCCACTGCCACCGTAAAATCAAAAGGTTGACGGTGTAAACTTACGGCGTGGTCATCGTGTGCGCACCTCCGGACTGTAAGAAAACCGAAGAGTGGCCACGTAAGAGTAAGCCTTAACTGCACTGTGCAGACGTGCTATTGGGTTGCACTATACGAACGTATGTCCAACAATTATTTATCATTAACTAGCAAATCTACTATGGTATCATGTTCTGTTTAAAAGATTGCGAAAGTCCAGATTAATAGCATCCTGTATGGATCGATCATCGTGTGCTACCCAATGACCATTACATGCTAATTACAAAAAGAAATGACCATTACATGCTTGCGTACGTGCTTCCTCTGGTGGAGAGTAGCCGGCGGCAGAACAACCGCACCATCACCCAATACACGGCCGACGACATCCTCGCACAGCTGTGGCATGTGACAGGTAAGGAGAAGAAACACTGGATATACTCCTTTCTGAAGACCTGTTAATATACAGGCTGCGTACATCGAGGTGTGCTTAGCTGATGAATGCTAATCGTCAATGAGTTCACAACGCCAGTGTAAAATACCTTACGCAAATGTAAGAATTCTCAGTGCAAGCAACACATCAGATTTATCAACAGTTTGCAGTGCGGGTGTAAAATACCTTATGTTAATGACAGAATTCTTGGTGCACATAAGACCACACCAACGTTTATAGAACACAGATGGGCTGTGGTTTTTCAGATATATGTGAAATCGTAATTGTCCAGCCATATTAGAAACTGCAAGATGGAGCAACCCCTGAAAGTAAAAAATAAATGCTTTTCATATGAATTCTGAAACACCCAAGCATGGTCACCAACTTTTCGGTGTTGGAACATCTGACGTCCATTGGTAGCATGCTTCTTAAGGAAAAAGGAAAGATTCCTACAAGATCTTAGGAGAGAAGAGATTTTTAGGTAAACAAGAAGGGCATATACTGAGCTCCATCAGGAGGAGACCACCACAAACACTGCAACCTATAAACTCACCAGTTGGGAATAGAAGGATTGGATGCAAGTTCCTGTCAAAACCAAAACGAAATCCACGGATTAATGCTCATGTATCATATTGACTTCCACAAGCATACGGATGGTGTGAAAATGCATTACCAGCAACCTAGAATTGGTATCATTCATCACAATGATCCTTTGAATAAATGTGTGAGAGCAAACACACCATCATCCGTATGGCTTAGTAGAATTAGAAGCTAGTAAGATCATGTACACCCAAATTCACATTCACAACACTCTGCCTGCCAACATTTAACAAATAGAATTATGTTTAAAAATTAGGATTAACCACATATAGACAAAGTATATTATGTACTCCATGTCAAGAATTTCTAAAGCTATATTCAGATAAGGCATAAGAATAAAATTATTCAGTGATTGACACTACTTCTCTAGCCGATAGACAGTTAGCCAAATATAGACCTCCCTGGAAGGAGCAAATTGACCACTATTAGGGGTAAAAGGGAAATTTTTGTCTTCGGTAGTTAAGCCAATACAAATCAATAGTAAGGGAAGAATGAGATTGACTAATTGATGACCGGTACCAAGTAACTTCGTGGCTTACTGTATGAATTGGGCAGAAACACATCTTTACTATCAAAAGTTAGGTTTATGCTAGTTTAACAAAAACAGTTTAGAGAGACAGCCAGGAAGAGGGTCCAATGTACGTGTACCTGGTTGCAATTGAAATAAATCTAACTCGAGGCCGGTGGTAACCACGAATTTCTCCAAACTGCATGTAACAAGAAAATTAAATTAATCATATAACATGCTTTTTTATTTTTGAATTTCATTAGCGTTCTGAATAATTAACATTGGTCATGCCAGTGAGCTGAACAGAGAATAACATGTTGTACACACAAGATAAGACATTAACACTAGGTAATTGACCAGAAGAAAGGATAGCGCCCTTAATTTAAAGGGTCGCTAATTTGTATTGCTTATTGACATATGTGCAATGGAAACAGATCATTTAGACATCTGCTCACAACCTGATGATTTTCCCTGTGAATAAATTCAGCCAAACAGATTAATCACATGCCTTAATCATATTACGAGCAATTGGTTTAATTATTGTTAAGTGGTACGTAAATACACCAAGGGGAACTCCCAGTCACGGAGCTCGAATGGTAAGGACGCTGGCCATGTTTGAAGGATCAAAAACTAATTAACAAGGTATATTTTCTCATCCAGCTTATGGTGAAAATATATTCTTCTGTGCCTAACCGTGAGTACAACATACTTGCCATTTTCTCGCCTGCGCAGCATTGCCTCGTCTCCCAAGTCCCTTGCAAACAACTTCTGCTCTGAGATTTCTTGGCAGAATTTCAATCCTCATTTGCCTAATAAATTCACAAAGGATAAGGCTGGTGTCATCACTTCAAATCTTATCTTAAGAATAGCATAAAACTAATTCTCAGTAGTGGCGCACCATGGGTGTGGTGCGCCATTACTAGTTTGAGCTAGTAATGGAGCACTTTGCCCAAGTGCGCCATTACTACTTTTGGAAAAAAAAGTAAAAAAAAATTGTCAGTAGTGGCGCATCGAGCGTGTGGTGCGCCATTACTAGTTAAAATTATTAATGACGCACTATGCCCTGATGCGTCATTAATAGTTTTGGAAAAATAAAAATAAATAAAAATTGCTAGTAATGGCGCACCGTTTGTCTGGTGCGCCATTAGTAATGAGGACACTGGCGCACCACATACAGGTGCGCCATTAATGTCCATATTAGTTATAGCCCTTTTCCTAGTAGTGCCGTAGGCGCAAGCGAGGACACACACCCAATTATTTGCTTAACTAGTGAACCCGCTGCGCCAAATGACGCAGCGACTCATTGAATCCGTGCACATTGAAAAAAATTGTATAGTTTAATTGATTTAGTTGTGGGCAAGCACATATGTTAGCAAATTTAAAACCCGTTGCACCAAATGGCACAAAGTCCTATTCCCTCCATTTTTATATACAAGGCCACAAATTTAAATTACAGGTACCAAGATAAACTTCAATACATGTTTTGCAACTTAACTTTTCTTCTTATTTACTGGGACTATTAATACATCACATACATGCAAGAAAGCTGAGTGGAGGAAGTAGCTGAGTGTTCATTATGACTGTATGCATGCAAATATTAAACAAGTTGCTAGTATAAGAAAATATCATCAAATTTTGCCTCGGTTACTGTTAGTGGCCTTATATGGATGCAAAATGTATATTTCATAGTGGCCTTGTAATATAAGTAAATGGAGGGAGTATTTAAAACCATGAATGCTTTGAAAATATTTG